>NW_023622438.1:0-4782 GCF_014905685.2 Nematolebias whitei | reverse complement strand
GGGTGGAGGTGAGGAGAAACCAGGAACCAGGTGAGGCACACAGGAGTAAAGGTGGAGTAGGAGAAACGCTGCTGTCATGCAGGGAGACTGATAAGGAGCTTGAAGTCAGCCAGCCAGTAGTCACAGGAACATGGAACTTGGAAGAACTTTGCTCTGGCACTGATCTGGAGTGAGGCTCCAGATTAAATAGCTCCTCCACCTGGTCCAGGTAATGAGCAGCAGCTGTGGAAAGATAATTAGAAGAACACAAACAACAGAGAAAGGAGGGGTAGAGGAGCCAACCTCTACACTCAGCCACTTGATGGTTTGCCAGAATCTCCTCGGAGCTGACCAAGAGTCGTTATCTAGGGTCTCACTGAACTCCTCTCACATCTGAGCTTTTCCCTCAGCAACAGCCAAGGATGCGGACCGCTTGGCCCTCTGGCACTCCTCAGCTGCCTCCGGAGTCTCAAAAGCCAACAAGGACAGATAGGACTCCTCCTTCAGCTTGACAGCCTTCCTAACCCGGGATGTCCACCACCAAGTTCGAGGATGGCCACCGTGAGAAGCACCGACAACCTTGCAGCCACAGCTCAATGCAGCCACTTCAACAATGTTCAACATGTTTGGGCCTACCGAGTCTGTCCGGCATTTTCCCCTGGCCATCTGATCCAACTCACTACCAGGTGGTGATCAGTTGACAGCTCAGCTCTTCTCTTCACCTGAGTGTCCAAAACAAATGGTCACAAATCAGATGACATCCTGATGCATGCTCAATAATCCAGGTAGAAAAATCAAAAAAAGTTAAGTCTGTCCCTCTGGAAATTCAAAAAACACAACAAAACAAAAAAAATTGTAGAAATGCTTTGTCTTTCATCCGAAAGACTTCCTCATTCTGAGGAGCTGTGTTCTGCTCAGTCTTATAAATAACACCTTCTTGTAGTGGGTCAACCAGTTTGATGCTGACAGCCAAAACCAGCTGCTCACATGTTCAAGGAGGACCATCAGCCTAACGATGGATCGTTAGCACCCTGATGGCTGTTTGCTATTCACAGAGGACTGAGTGATACTAGCAATAACAGCATTGTAAGAGGGGGACAGTTGAACATGGAGGCCTCCACCCCGTTTAATAATGAACAGTTTTGTTTCACAAAGATGGCCTCCTTTACTCCTCTTTCAAACCATTGTTCCTCTCTATCAAGGATGTGAACATCTTCATCCCTGAAAGAGTGACCGCTGGCCTGGAGATGAGTGTAGACCACAGAGTCCTGGCCTGTTGATGTTGATCTTCTGTGCTGGGCCATCGTTTTGGCCAGTGGTTGTTTAGTTTCCCTGATGTAAGACTGTTCACAGCCCTCCTGACACTGAACAGCATACACAATATTACTCTGTTTGTGCCGGGGGACTGGATCTTTGGGATTAACCAGTCTTTGCCACAATGTACTTTGGGGTTTCAAAGCCACTGGGACGTTATGTTTAGAAAATAAACATCTCAGTTTCTCTGATACTCCCGCAACATATGGAATGACCACTGGTCTGGGTTCCTCCTTTTCACCTGATGGCTGACTGGAGTCCTGTATGGGTTTCTTCTCTGCTTTCAGGAAGGCCCAGTTACGATATATGCATTGCTCTAGAGCCTGTCTTGTGTGGGATTTTTTTCTTCTGTCTGGCTCCTGAGTTAGTGGGGACACTGTCTGCTCTGTGGTACAGAGTCCTGATGACTCCTAACTTGTGCTCCAAAAAGTGATGGGAGTCAAATTGCAAATACTGCTCTGTGTGGGTGGGTTTGCAGTACACCTCAGTTTGCAAATGTCCTCTATCGGAATCTGAGACCTCACAGTTCAAGAAAGCCAACCTGGCATTTTTTACAACTTCTCATGTGAACTTGATATATTTATCCACAGAGTTGATGTGATCAGTGAAACGTTGGACTTCCTGAGATTTAATTTTAACCCAGGTGTCATCAACATACCTGAACCAATGACTTGGTGGTGTCCCTGAAAAGGATGTCAAGGCTCTCTTTTCTACCTCCTCCATGTTCAGGTTGGCCACAAAAGGAGAAACTGGAGACCCCATAGCGCCCCCATACATGAAGTAGGTTGACTGCAGGCACAGTTTCAAGAGTTGACACAGTTGTTCTGTGGCAAGCGTGGTCCTGCTGCTCAGAGTGGTGTCTGATTTTAATCTTAAACTGACCACCTCTACTGCATCATCAACAGGAATACACGTAAAGAGTGATGTGACATCAAAAGAGACCATTGTTTCATCAGTCTCCATGATGACATCCCTCACCTTATCCACAAAGTCCATGGTGTTCTGTATGTGGTGTTCTGAGCTGCCAACTAAAGGAATGAGTACATACACCAGATATTTGGAAACATTGCAAGTGACAGAGTTAATCAAGCTAACAATTGGTCTTAAAGGTACACCTTGTTTGTGAATTTTAGGTAAACCATACAGACTAGGTGTGGCCTCCTCTGGGTACAGTCTATGGTACAGAATACGGTCAATAGCCTTGTCCTGCTCCAAAATTTTCAGGCAATCTATCAACTTCTTCTTTTAACCACTTCCTGGATTTCTTTTCAATGGCTCATAAGTGGTTAAATCACTAAGGAGTGTCATAACTTTCTCATGATAGTCTTTCTGGTTCAAAATCACTGTGCACCTTCCTTTGTCTGCTGGGAGAATGATGATGATTTTGTCCTTGCTAAGAGTGGTGAGTGCATCCCTCTCCTTTCTACTGATATTGGAAGGTGGTGGTTTGGCATTGCTAAGGCAGGCTGAAACTCTTATTCTGAGTTGTTCTGCCTGACACTCTTTAATTTTGTTGTTGCGGATGGCTGACTCAGTGGCTGTGATCATCTCCACCAGAGGAATTCTATTTGGTGCAACAGCAAAGTTCAGTCCCCTGGCAAGAATCTCAGTCTCAGGCTGGGTGAGCTGTCTGTCAGATAAATTCTTCACCCATTTTTCTGTCTCCCTGTCATGTAACTGTCTACCAAAGTGTTGTCTTCCACTGAATGTGTTGTTATTGGAATTGTGATGGTGTTGACGAGTTATCAGTAAGTTAAATTTGTTTTGTTGTCGAGTTTTGGACTTGACATGCTGTGCTAAGCGTGTCTAATCTGTACAGTCCATCAATTGCTGAAGTGTGGTCTGATCTAGGCACGTTGTTATTTATTGTTTAATGTGCTTATCTTTGGCCTTCAAGGCCTCATCAGATGACATGACTACAAAGTCAATCATTGATCTACCACCTAGTGTGTCCTGGTGCCAAATGCACTGATGGACACCCTTATGTTTGTGATGGACAAACTTTGACCAGAACAGAAGTCCAACAACAGAACACTACTCGGGTTCAGATCAGAGAGGCTGTTCCTCCCAGTCACACCCCTTCAGGTCACACCATCGTTACCCACAGTAATAATAATACCCACAATAATTATAATCCATCCATTATCTTTTACCCGCTTCTTCCATTTTGGGTCAAGGGGGTCGCTGGTGCCCATGTCCAGCAACCACTGTGCAAGGGGCGGGGTACACCCTGGACAGGTCACAAGTCCATCACAGGGCCACATAGAGACAAACGAGACAAACAACCATTCACTCTCTTACTCTCACCTAGAGACAATTTAGAGTTAACAATCAGCCTAACATGCATGCTAGAGAAAACCCACGCATGCACAGAGAGAACATGCAAACTCCATCCAGAAAGGCACCCAGACAGGGAATTGAACCAGGGTAACATACTCGCTGAGAGGCAGCGGCTCTACCAGTTGCGCCACATTGCTGCACAATAATAATAACTAGAAAGTTCCTGGAGAAACTTTAATGGGGGCTGCCAGGCTGGTGCTAATTTAATTTCTTGATTTAATAGTAAAAGGTGTTTGGGTTTGATATCAGCTACCATTATACAAAATTTCAGCTGAATAGCAAAAAAAAATGGCCGAGTTATGGTATTTTTTCTCTTTTAGCTAAGATGTCTAATTTGGATTTTTGATTTTCCATCAGAGACTATTAGGGATCATTCTAAGCTACCAATTTGCCAAGTTTCAGCTGAATATCTCAAAAAATGGCCAAGTTATGTTTTTTTTCTCTTTTAGCTAAGGTGGCCATCTTGGATTTTTGATTTTGTTTCCGTATATGATAGAGCATGTTCTCAGCTACAACCTCACCAAATTTCAGCTCTCTATGTATAAAAATGGCTGAGTTAAAGCAATTTGAATGTAGCTTTGGTGGCCATCTTGGATTTTTAAACTTGATACAGCATTTGATAGGAAACATTCTCAGCTATCACCACACCAAGTTTCAGCTCAATATCACAAAAATTGACCGATTTATAGTATTTTTCATTTTTTGCTTTGTCGGCCATCTTGGATTTTTGATTTTCAAAAGCTACTACACTTAACTTGCATGTTGAACCAAAATGGCCGCTTCACCTAACTTGCATGTTGAACCAAAATGGCCGCTTCACCTAACTTACATGTTGAACCAAAATGGCCACTTCACCTAACTTGCATGTTGAACAAAAATGTCCGCTTCACCTAACTTGCATGTTGAACCAAAATGGTCGCTACATCCAACTTGCATGTTGAATCAAAATGGCCACAAGACCCAACTTGCATGTTGAATCAAAATGGCCGCTACACCCAACTTGCATGTTGAATCAAAATGGCTGCGTCACCCACCTTGCTTGTTGAATCAAAATGGCCGCGTCACCTAACTTGCATATTGAATCAAAATGGCCGCTACACCCAACTTGCATGTTGAATCAAAATGTCCGCTTCACCAACTTGCATGTTG
>NW_023622437.1:350-4785 GCF_014905685.2 Nematolebias whitei | reverse complement strand
CTATAAATGTCAGAGATATGGACATATTGCAAGTGTTTGTAAAGGGAAACAGAGGTGTGGCAGATGTGGTGGCGAACATCCTTATGGTGAGTGTGGAAATAATCCTGTTAAATGTTGCAACTGTGGAGGAAATCATTCTGCAGCATATGCAGGATGCAATGTAAGAAAAGAGGCAGCTGAAATTCAAAAAGTAAAAACAGAAAAGAGGATTACTTATGCTGACGCAGTGAAACAGGTGAAAAACAATGATAATGCTTCGAATACAAGTTATGAAATAAAGGCAGTAGCAGATAATAATCAGAATAATGTTACGTTAGAAAAATTGATCCCTTTTCTTGCATATATCATAAATTGCTCAGAACAAGCAAAGAATAAAACTGAAAAAATTAAAATTATAGTGAAAGCAGCTATAAAATTCTTCAAGGTAAAAGATTTATCTTGGGAAAAAATTCATGATGAGCTGAGGCAGGGTGAAGGATCGTCTGAATTTGAGGCATCTCAAACCATCACATAATTCTAATATTACAATGGAACGCTCGCAGTCTAATAGCAAATGGTCAGGAATTTAAAGGCTTCATTAATAATTTAAATCCAAAACCTGATATAATGTGTATTCAAGAAACATGGCTCAAGCCATCATTACAGTTTAGTATTCATGGATACTCATTTTTACGTAAAGACAGGTTAAATGGGAATGGAGGAGGTTGTGGTATATTCGTAAAAGATAATATAAAATGTATTCAAATACAAGTAGAATCAGAATTAGAACTTACTGCTGTTGAAATTTGGACAAACGAGGGGAACACTAAAATAATAAATTTCTATAATCTTTGTAAACAATTAGAAAAATTAAAGCTAAACACAATCTTACAAAACTGGAGAGGGAAAATAGTTTGGTGTGGGGATTTTAATGCACATAGCACTTTATGGGGAGATCAAGATGATTATAATGGAGGAATTGTAGAAGAATTGATTGAAGAAGAAGAATTGGTTGTGTTAAATAATGGAGTGGGCACTAGGGTGGACTTTGTAAGGGGTAAAGAATCTGCTATAGATCTGACCTTGGTATCTCAATCCATTGCTAGTTTATGCAGATGGACAGTATTTAAGGAAAACACAATGGGGAGTGATCATTATCCAATTTTTGTGAATATAGGTATAAATACTAAGCAGGACCAGGAAAAAGTTGAAGGGAGGTGGAAATTTGGGACAGCAGATTGGAGTAAATTTGAAATGATGAATGAGGTTAGTATGGAAAATGTAGATATAAATAAACCAGTAAATGAGTTAAATTTAGAAATTAGCAAGTGTATAATTAGCTCAGCCAAATTATGTATTCCTAGAAGTAATGGTAATAGAAAAAAGAAGATAGTTCCGTGGTGGACACCAGAATGTTCAATAGCAATTAAACAAAGAAATAAGGCTTTTAAAACATTTAAGAAAATAATTTGTGTCCAAAATCATATAAATTATAAAAGAAAGCAGGCAGAAGTCAGGAGAACAATAAGAAATGCTAAAAGAGAATACTGGAGGAGATATTGTGAATCCTTGGGGAAAAACACAGCATTAGACAGGGTTTGGAATTCTATTAGGAAAATGTCTGGGAACTCAAAAGAGGTTTTCTTCCCATTAATTAAATATGACGGAAATATTATAATAGATAATAAAAATAAGGCTGAGGTATTAGTAAAAACATTTGCAAAGGTACATAGTACAGAAAATCTAAATGCTAAAGAAAAATTAGGACGTGAAAATACTCTACAGGGAAATATTGATTTGATAGATAGTGATGAAGAATATGATGATTTTATTAATATGAAGTTTTCTTTGTTTGAATTGAATAGAGTACTGAAGAATTCTAATAAATCAACTCCTGGTAGTGATCAAATTACTTATAATATGTTAGATCATCTTAGTGATATGAGTAAAGAGATAATTCTAAAATTGTATAATAAAGTATGGGAGGAAGGAATAGTGCCTGATAAATGGAAAGAAGCTATTATAATTCCTATTCGTAAACCTGGAAAAGATCCAAATTCAGTTGAAAGTTACAGACCTATAGCCCTAACATCGTGTTTAGGCAAAGTTATGGAAAAAATGGTAAATAACAGGTTAATTTATTTCTTAGAGTCTAAGGGGAAAATTAAAGACTATCAGTTTGGTTTTAGGAAAGGCAGAAGTACAATTGATCCAGCATTGTGTCTGGAACATGAAATTAGACGGGCCCAGATTAATAAAGAGAGTGTGATAGCGGTTTTCTTGGATGTGGAAAAGGCTTATGACATGCTGTGGAAAGAAGGGTTGTTGGTTAAACTAAAGCAAATAGGTATAAAGGGTAAGATTTATAGATGGATTAAAAATTTCTTAACCGAAAGGAATATTAGAGTTAAAGTAGGTGGGGAAATTAGTTCCGGATATCAAGTTGAAAATGGTACTCCACAAGGTAGTATTATAAGTCCTATACTATTTATTATAATGATAAATGATATCTTTAGTAACATAGATAAATCTTTTGGTGTTTCATTATTTGCTGACGATGGCATCATTTGGAAGAGGGGAAAGAACATTGAATTTATAAGTAGGAAATTACAGGAAGGATTAAGTAAGGTAGAAGATTGGGCTTTAGAATGGGGATTTAGGTTCTCAACATCTAAATCTAAAGTTGTGCTTTTTACAAATAGGAAGGTAAATATTAATGTGGATCTTAAATTATATGGGAATACTATAGAAAGGAAAGATCAAATTAAATATTTGGGTATGTGGTTTGATAAAAAAACTCACATGGAAAATACATATAGATAAAATAGTGGAAAGAAGTAAGAAAATTTTAAATATTATAAGATGTTTGAGAGGTAGAGAATGGGGAGCAGACAGGAAAGCATTAAAGACAATCTATATCGGACTAATTCGGTCAATTTTTGACTATGGTTGTATTTTGTATAATTCAGCTTCAAATAGTTTATTGGCAAAAATAGATAAAATACAGTATCAGGCATTAAGGCTTTGTTGCGGAGCATTGAAATCAACTCCAGTTTCAGCTCTACAGGTTGAGATGGGTGAGATGCCACTGGAGCTCAGGAGGGAACAATTAGTATTAAATTATTGGACAACTATAAAAGGACATAATGAGGGGCATCTTCCATATGCTACGTTGCAACCTTGTCAAGAAAAGGAAAAGAAGCAAATTAATAGTTTTGGATGGATAATTTTAAATAAAGTAAAGGATATTGGGATTGATAAATATATGATTAGTCCAGTGGTTGTTAATCCTGATATTCCGCTATGGATTTTTGAACAGGTTGAAGTTGATTTAAAATTATTGGAAAAAGGAAGACAATTGAGGAAAAATGAAGTGGAGAGTTATATACAAAAAGAATATTCAGAATATATTCAAATATATACAGATGCCTCAAAAATGATAAACAATCGAGTAGGTATATCATTTATTGCTCCAGACTTAAACTTTATGAAAAGTAAAAGAATAAATGATAAATTGACAGTATACACAGGTGAGTTAATGGCAATTTTAATGGCTTTAGAATGGGTAGAGGAAATGGAGAAAAGAAAGATTTTGATTTGCTCAGATTCTAGTAGCGCGTTAATTAGTATTCAAGAGGTAAATTCAGAATCAAGACAAGATATTATATTTGATATAGTTCATTCAATTTTTAGAATTAAAAATAAGGGCTCTCGGGTTAAGTTGTGTTGGATTCCTGCCCACATTGGAGTGATAGGAAATGAGTTGGCTGATGGTTTTGCTAAGAGAGCTTCAAGAAAGGAAATTGTTGAATTGAATATCAAGATAAGTAAAAATGAGATAAAGAGCATTATAAAGGAGTATATCAAAGGAAAATGGCAAGAGCCATGGGATAAAGGAGACAAAGCAAGGTTTTATTATAGTATTCAAAACAAAGTTGGGGAATTTAGGAAAGGAAACAGAAATAAAAGTGAAGAAGATGTTATTTCTAGAATTAGGTTTGGACATACGTGACTAAATAGTACTATTAAGTTAATTAATAAGCATAATACAGGGTGTTGTAGTTATTGTGGAAAGTTAGAAACAGTACAACATATTTTCTTAGAGTGCAATAAATATATACGGGAAAGAGAGATGCTAGTTAGAGAGCTTAGTAGTAATAAAACCAAATTGATTATAAGAGAATTATTTCAGAGATCATCAGGGGATATAGTTTTTGATAGTATTTTAAACTTTCTTAGAAGAACGGGTATTATGAAGAGAATATAAGCTTTTTGATCCATACTCCAACTTGGAAGGTGGCGGTAATGCACCTTAAAGTTGTTTGCCAACCGCCATAAAACAAGACGAAGAAGAAGAAGAAGATGCTAACATGGTGGGGAAGCAGAACTGGTCGGTGAGCGATAAAACATTTCTAATCGAAACGTTAAAAGAACTCAAAATTATCGAACGCCTTGA
>NW_023622437.1:0-250 GCF_014905685.2 Nematolebias whitei | reverse complement strand
AAAGCTAAGTACTACCAAGCTAAGAACAAGAACGGGAGAAGTGGCTCTGACCCCACCACTTTTTCATTTTACATGTTGATGGACGAACTGATGAGAGAGCGGCCACTGGCCAACACGACAGGCAGCGGTGTGGACCAAGGTTATGAGGAGGAATCTGAGGACTACAGCCCCGAAGCAAATCCGGAACAAAGCATCCTTTCCGATAAGATACTCTTCAAGCCACATTAACCCTCTGTACTGTATTACTTGG
>NW_023622436.1:2526-4785 GCF_014905685.2 Nematolebias whitei | reverse complement strand
TATATATATATATATATATATATATATAATATATATATATATTTTAGCCAATCCTAATCCAAAGGTTTTGTGGGAGTTCTGCTCTGCCAGCTCCTGCTCCCACAGAAGACACTCATCCAGCGCTGGAACATTACCTGCCAACACGAGTTACCTTTGATGTCCTGTGTTCCTGAAATCTCCTCTGCGCCTCATCAGCTGCCTCCACGCCTTCCTACCACTTGCACCTCTTCCACCTGGAACCATTTGGGTCTACTCTCGCCACGCCTGACCTCAACCACCAACGTAACAGAGAACTGCAATATCATTATCGTCCTCAACATCCTAGACTCTAACCTTCTCTCTGCTCCTCAGGGTTCCAGCCCCTCCCCTGGCTTTTGCTTATATCTTGTCTTATAAATAAACACTGTAAACTGATACTGAGTCTTGGTCTCTGTACTCATTGGTCCTTATGTCTGGGTATAGCTGCAATCGTCACAGGTTTTTGATGTATTTGTCCAAGATGTTTATTTTAAACCTCCTTAAGTTTCATTGATAAAATGCTGGATTTCATCAACTTATTTAAAAGATTCTATTCAATTAAGAAAATTGAGAGCTAGATGGAGATTGTCCAAGAACCATTATAGGCCCTTGGGCCATATGTTGCCCGCGAAAGAGAAGATCTCTAAAATGGTGAGTAACATAGGAAACAGTTAGGTGTATATGGATTTGCTGGAGAAGCTACCTACCAGTGCATTCATGCTTCAGACCCTTGCCGTAGTAGCCCTTCTCACAGATGCAGTCGTACTGTCCCGTGTGAGTACCGCACTTGCAGCTGGCCATCACGTCGCAGCAGTCCTTACCTGCCTCGCACAGAGAGGAGCAGTGTAACAGGTCGTCCTGGATGTAGCCGCCTGTAGGCAGGTCTGAGGATGAAAACAAATATGGGTCAATAAAAAAATTAAATGTATCAAACCATCATTTTAGAAGTCTTAGCCTTGCAAACCAAAAGTCCTGAAACGCTGGCAAAATTAAATGTATTTTGTTTTATCGGGCATTCCAAAATTAAAAAACCAAACTTGCACCACTTGGACAAAAGCAAGTTCTAGCAGCAGAAATGCTGACAGACATGTCTGACTCAAACTCTACTCTTTTCATTTTATCAAGGTAAACCTTTATTTTCTTTATAAGGACTTTAGCCACGCTTGCTCCAGAGCAAACAATTCCCAATAAAAAAGTCCCAAAAAGAAATGAGAGCTGTGGCAGTGCTGTGGGCAGCTAAACTGGGAATGTAACTTGGATTTGAGCCTGGGGGCAAAAGTGTCTTTGATTCTGCTGCCATGCTCAAAACATGAATTAAGATCTAGAAACTACTTTCCTAATTTGTTTATTGCTGCAGAAAGGCTCAGAGGGCCACAAGTTCTCTGGCATAAGCTCATAATTCATGTGGCTCCATGTCTTAAAACATGAATGTTTGCTTTAAATGACTGGAGGCTGAGTTGGGAGGATGGAGAGCACTGGCTTTCATTTTTACAAATCTGACTTCAAGTCTTGCTCCATGTAAACTTTCAGACACTGTGAACATGCATGTCCGGCACCTCTAAGACCATGTGCATAATTTAGAGGTCGCTACAAACTTAAAAACGTAATGTAATTGTTCTGATATTTCAGGGTTTATAACCACAAAGGATCCTTCTTTTAACCAAATTGTGGAAAGTTTTTGTCTAACGTGTGAAAATGGCTTTACTTTTTTAAAGCAGGGGTCCTCAAACTTTTTTGGGTTCAGGAACCCCCTCATAACCCTCATGTTTATAAAATAACTGTTTTCAATTTATCTCTTTAATGCAATGGAAATATTTGTGTATAGAGATGCACAATATTGGATTTTTGGCCGATATCCGATATGCCAATATGTTAAACTTACTTGGTCGGTAATCGATACCAATACCGATATTTTTTCCCCTACACCTTCTTACAGAGACTACATAGCTTTCTCTGCTGTGGAATTAAAATACTAGATTATTATACATGGTCTTTGTCAATCTGGCCTGCTACCAAATGCAGATCATAAACAGGGGATTGAAAATGAGGCAACACTTCAACTTGGATTATTTTTAATGTCAAATTTATTCATGACATTTACTCTCTCTAACACAATGACAACACTCGAACAGTCATACAAAAACAGTGCCTTTTATATATTATATATATACAAGAATATAAAAACATTTATATCAGCGAGTTATTTTGATGGAATGGCCGATGTCCGATATTTAACTTTAT
>NW_023622436.1:0-2426 GCF_014905685.2 Nematolebias whitei | reverse complement strand
ATATATATTTAAACTGTGCCTTTTATATCGGTGAGTTATTTTAAAGGAATGGCCGATATTTAACTTTATTGCTAGTATCGGCCGATACCGATATCATGCTGATAATATCGCGCATCCCTATTTATGTAACATAAATACTTAAAACCTGTTCTTTAAAAGTGTTGATACATTTTTTAAATAATTTTAAACATGGGGTATTTTTTATTCAAGACTATTAACACAATGTTTTATTTCATCTTACAAAAATTACAGTTTTGAGAAAATTAACAGTTTCTAAAACCACTTTACGTATTCACACAATTAACATAAACGTGTTGCCACTTCTTCAAATTATTACAAAACTGCACAGAATCAGAACAGCAGTAGTCAAACCAAGTAACAGGGATTAATTTGTAAACTGATAGATGCCGGAACGCAAATAGCGGACAGGCAAGTGGAGTGGTGAAAGGGGGTTGGTGGTCCTCCCCAAGAATATTTTGAATAAAGTAGATGTGGGACGGGTTAAACATCTACGTGTTTGTAAAAAAATATATATAGATTTTTTATATTATTATTAAATTTTTTTTTTTTTTTTGCGGACCTCCAAGCACCAGCTCGCAGACCCTTGGAGGTCTGGGGACCCCAGTTTGAGAACCACTGTTTTAAAGTATGGAAGTAAAGTCTAATGATGGTCAGCAGCAACAAGCATGTGAAATATATGTTGTCAGATTTTGTATGAAATATTACCTTCTTCCTTTTAAGTCAACACTGACTCCTTACAGGGTCAAAAGTGTGGTGAATTCAAAAAGATCAAATGGTGATGGGACACTTAGGACTTCAAAGACACAGTCAAAAAGTTTATTGGCTTTCATTTCTATTTGCTAAAACATTAGCTGCATTTCAAACAAAAAAAAAACAGTTTTTTCAAGCAGTGAATGTTTCTCAAGAAAACAAAAGATTTCCTCAAAACAGGGTTAAGTTCATTTTCATTAAGAACCAAATTGTTGCAAAGAATAGGTAAATGTGTGTCACAAATGTGAATATTCAATGTTTGACTGCAGTGTCAGAGGTGAAAAGCTGAGTAAAGTGCACCGAGCAGAGAAAGGATGAAGAGGGTTTCAGCTGCATTTAGTCATCATCTGGCAGGGTGATTACTCCCAACAGTATTTATCCGTTATTTCTGCTTTCACTTGTGATTTGGAGTGTAACGCCTTTGAAAAATAATCCCAGACGTTTACTACAATTGCATTAACTCCACATTTAAAAGCAGAGCCTCTGTCTTGTGAACTAAATGTAACTTAAAACTATGACACAGATACATAGCACCATGTCTGCATTTTTCTTACCTTCGTGCAGAGCGTGACGAGCCAGAGCCTCGAACTCTACAAAGTTGTGCACCAGGTAGCAGTGTTGCTCTTTAGGGTGGGAGGCCATGTCGTGGAGCTCCCTGATGTTCCCCTGCCAGATGCCCAAAGTGAAGATCTCAACACCTCGCTCCCTCAGAGCTGCCGCCACTGGCCGAGGGTCTCCACCGTTAGAGTAACCGTCTGTGATGAGGAAAATGACCTTGGTGGCGTTTCCACGGGACTGACGAAGAATTTGCTGCAAGACAGGGAGAGATTTATTTATTAATGAGAAAAAAAAATGAAATCAACATTACTTTTATTCATTAAATGATAAATGACCTGAATCACATTTTAGCACATTTGTTTAATCTTGATTTATTTATGACAACAACTTGTGAGTGTTTAAACAAAACAAGATGTTATGTTGTTTATTCGTCATATGCAGGTTAACACAAGGTCAACAGTGCAATGAAACGTTCAGGACGAGAAGAACCGATTCGACTCGCTAAAAACAACAACAACAAAACAAGAAATACTAAAGCATGCAATAAGAGTACAAAATAAAGTACCACAAAGTGAGAAAGAAAAGCAATATCTATGGTCCAAAAGAAAGATAGTAAACAAACAACATGGTAGAATACAATGTTGTAAGTAGGATGACTTTGTATGAATAAGTATTTCACATAGTAATAATACACTTTGAAACTCTCTTTAGAACAAGTTCCATCTGTTTGTGGCCACTTGGCATCTTTTGACGTTTGTTTTCTGTCTCACCTGTCTCATACGTTTATTTGAATTCTGTTTACTTGTTTTTAGACATATTTAGATCATTTTGAATGCCTGTGCTAAATATTTGTTTATTTATTTATTTTAGATTCTTCTTTGAAATATTTTATGCCACATTATAGTTGTTTAGTGAAACATTAGCATTTTAATTTAAAGCATAATGTTTTGATTTCCCTTAAATCTCTACTTTTAACTTTTCACTGACGATGGATTTTAATGTTTGTTGGCATTTTGTGCCGATGCAGCAGTTTTAAATCAGTTTGCAGTTTGTGTCCTTGTCTAATATTTTATTTAGTTTTTATATATATATATATA
>NW_023622435.1:0-4786 GCF_014905685.2 Nematolebias whitei | reverse complement strand
CCCCCCCCCTCACGGATCGCCTCCTGGCGATCTGAGTCTCTTCTCAGGGTGGGCCCTGAAGAATGCGGTGATTAGGCTGGGGTCTAAAATGAAGGAGCGGGGAATCCACGAACGCTCCTCAGGACCGTACCCCTCCCAATCCACAAGGTACTGGAAACCTCTCCCCCGGCGTTGGACGTCCAAGATGGTACGGACGGTGAATGCCGGGTGATTGTCGATAAGCCGGGCGGGTGGAGGGAGGGAGGTCGTTAGGTGGGCACAGAGGGCTCTCAGAGACAGGCTTGAGCTGAGAAACATGAAAGGTTGGATGGATCCTCATAGAGTCAGGAAGTCGAAGACGTACTGCAGAAGGGTTGACGATCTTGATTATAGGGAATGGACCAATGAACTTGGGTGCCAACTTCCTGGGAATGTCCTTCAGGGTGATGTCTCTGGTAGAAAGCCAAACTCTCTGTCCCACCCGATAGGATGGTGCGGCGGATCGGTGCCGGTCCGCAAACCTTTTATTCTGCTCTGCCGTGCGTAACAGTGCTGCTCTTGCTTGGCGCCAGATGCGTCGACAGCGGCGAAAATGGTGCTGAACTGAAGGCACCGAAATGTCCGTCTCCTGGCTGGGGAACAAAGGAGGCAAGTAACCCAGAGAAGCCTCAAAAGGGGACATACCTGTGGCTGTGGAGGTATGAGCATTGTGGGCATATTCCACCCAGACCAGATGTTGGCTCCATGCTGACGGGTTGCCCTCCACGAGACACCTCAGGGTGGTCTCAAGCTCCTGGTTACAGCGTTCCGCTTGACCGTTTGACTGTGGGTGATAACCCGAGGTGAGACTGGTGGATGCCCCTAAGGAGGTACAAAAACAGCGCCACACCTGGGAGATGAATTGGGGGCCTCTGTCGGAGACTATGTCAGAGGGGATACCGTGGATGCGAAAAACTTGTTGGACCAATACCTGGGCCGTCTGCATAGCTGAGGGCAACTTTGGGAGTGGAATGAAGTGAGCCGCCTTAGAAAACCTGTCAATGACCGTGAGTATGGTAGTGTTACCGTCTGAGGGTGGTAAACCGGTGACGAAATCCACGGCGATGTGAGACCACGGGCGACTGGGCGTGGGCAAGGGCTGAAGAAGACCTGCTGGAGGTTGCGTGCCAGTCTTGTTCCTGGCACAGGTGGGACAGGCTGCCACAAACTCCTTCACATCATGTGGCAGAGTAGGCCACCAGAAATGGGTCCTAGTAAGGGAAAGCATGCGAGAGATACCGGGGTGACACGAGAGCTTATTAGTGTGCACCCACTCGAGTACCTTGGACCTCATTGACGAGGGGACGAAAAGTGTGCCAGGAGGGCCTGTGCCTGGATCTGGTTCCAATTGATGAGCTCGTTGAACCTCCTTGGCAATGGGCCAGGTGAGGGCTCCAATGATGCAAACTGGAGGCAGGATGCTCTCCTCGGACTCCGGGGCTTCTGGAGGAGAAAACTGGCGAGACAAAGCGTCGGGTTTGACATTCTTGGATCCAGGTCTGAATGTCAGCAAATAATTGAAACGGGTGAAAAAAAGTGACCAACGTGCCTGCCTGGGGTTCAATCGTTTTGCGTCTTTGAGATATGTGAGATTTTTGTGGTCTGTCCATATGAGAAAAGGTACCTCAGTGCCCTCAAGCCAGTGACGCCACTCCTCCAATGCCAATTTCACAGCCAGTAATTCCCTATTGCCCACATCATAGTTTTTTTCTGCCGGCGACAAACGACGAGAAAAGAAAGCACAAGGATGTACCTTATTGTCCTTGGGTGATCTCTGAGATAATATTGCGCCGACTCCGGTGTCAGATGCATCCACCTCCAGGATAAACTGACGAGCTGGGTCTGGATGGCAGAGGATGGGAGCAGAAGAGAAAAGATGTTTTAACTTACAAAATGCAGAGTTGGCTTCCGGGGTCCATTGAAAAGTTCTGTTGGTGGAAGTGAGCTGGGAGAGAGGTGCTGCGATACGGCTGTAGTCCTTGATGAAACGCCTATAGAAGTTGGCAAAACCTAGGAAGCGTTGCAACTGCTTCCTGGTGTCCGGTACTGGCCACTCCACCACCGCCTTAGTCTTTTCTGGGTCGGTCCTGTAGTGCCCCTCCCCAAAGATAAACCCCAAAAATGAGACGGAGGTGGTGTGGAAATCACATTTTTCACCTTTCACAAAGAGTTGGTTTTCATACAGCCTTTGAAGTACCATTCTGACTTGTGAGACATGATCTTGCTTGTTCCTAGAGTAGATGAGAATATCATCTAAATAAACAAATACAAAGTGCCCAATAAAATCTCTTAATACGTCATTAATCAGTGCCTGAAAAACAGCGGGAGCATTGGTGAGACCAAATGGCATAACAAGATATTCAAAGTGTCCCATAGGTGTCTTGAAAGCTGTTTTCCATTCATCACCCTCCTTGATCCGGACGAGATGATAAGCGTTGCGAAGGTCCAGTTTGGTGAAGATGGTAGCGGTCAGTAACTGTTCGTGGATAGAGTCTATTAGCGGTAGCGGATACTTGTTCTTTATGGTTATGTGGTTTAGTCCTCGATAATCGATGCATGGACGTAACGTCTTGTCCTTCTTGGAAACAAAAAAGAAACCTGCCCCTACTGGAGAGGTTGATGGACGGATAATTCCGGAATCAAGGGACTCCTCAATGTAAGCTTGCATGGTGCTACGTTCAGGGCCCGACAGATGGAAAAGACGGCTAGTTGGTAGTGTAGCTCCTGGTAGAAGGTCAATGGAGCAGTCATATGGACGATGAGGAGGTAAAGACAAGGCTTTATGTTTGTTAAATACCGGAGAGAGGTCGTGATATTCGACGGGAATGTTGGAGAGGTCAACGTCTTCAATAGTAGTTATCTTTATTGAAGGATTTGTTATACCCGAGCGGAGACAGTGTTTTAGACACCTGTCGCTCCATTTTTCAATCCTTCCAAGTTCCCAATTAAAGTGAGGATTGTGAGCCCGTAGCCAGGGGAATCCTAAAATTAATTGCGTGTTTGGTGAATCAAATACAAAAAAACTTATCTCCTCATGATGATTTCCAGAAGTAATTAAATGTAACTCGGTGGTCCTAAATTTAATTTGGGCTAGAGCCTCGCTGGTAACTCCAGCAATGGATATAGTGTCTATGTCAATGACGGGGAGAGAAAATTTCTTTACTAAATCTTGGCTAATAAGGTTTTGTTCTGCACCAGAGTCAATTAGTGCAGATACAGGAAACCGGTTACTGTTTAGTTGAATTATGGTGGGTAATGTGAACCTGCGGGGGGGAGAAAAAGATGATATGCCCACCAGTAACTCCCTCTTTACTGGTGGTTGTTTTCGTTTCCCTGAAACGAACACGCGGCAACAAAGTGACCCTCTTTCCCACAGTAAAAACAAAGGTTGTGATCCTTGCGTCTCTGTCTCTCAGTGAATGTTAAACGCGTAGTCCCAATCTGCATGGGTTCAGATTCAGGTAATGATAGTGAGAAACCCGTAGATGGCACTAGAGGACTACGAGGGTTGTGTCTCTCAAATTTTGCTTTGGAGTGGTACGCCCCTGCTGATGACGTAGGAAACCCGGAAGTGGAACCCCTCTGGGAGTTGTAGTCCCGCTCCCGGTGTCTCTCCCGGAAACGTTCATCAATAGCGATGGCAAGATTTATTAATGCGTCAAAGTTGGGTGGCTCGTCTCGTGCTGCAATCTGGTCTTTAATGTGGTCGGATAATGAATTTAAAAAAGTACCTTGTAATGCCCTGTCGTTCCATTCCGTTTGGGCTGCGAGGATGCGGAACTCCAAGGCGTGCGTGGCAACCGGAAGTCGGCCCTGACGTAACCCCAACAAACGCTTCTCTGCGTTTGGTTGTTGTAGTGGCCGATCAAAAATCCTGCGGAACTCCTCCAAAAACATGCTGAACGTAACGGAATCCACACTACGGTGGCGAAAGAAAGAGGTCGCCCACTGGAGAGCGTTACCTTTTAGTTGGCTGATGAGGTACGTAATCTTGGTGGCGTCTGATGAATAAAGCTGAGGAGCTCCTCCAAAAGCGAGTTTGCACTGGAGGAGGAAACCCTCACATTGAGCTGGATCTCCTGAAAAGAATTCGGATGGTTTTACCAAAAGTTGTTGTGAAAAAGCAGCATGATTTACAGTACCAATGTTAGCAGAGCTGGTGTCTGCTGGGGGTGCAGAAGTTGTGGAGGGAGAAGTAGAGAGTCTCTGGTTCATAGTAAAAACCATACCTCCAAGTTCCTGAAGATTTGTTTGAGTCTGGAGCTGTTGGCTTAGCACTTGTTTCAACATTTCCTCTAATTTTTCAATTCTCTCCGTCTGTGAGGAGGAGGCTTGTTCGCTCCTGGTCTCGTTCTGGGTTTTGTTTGGCTGGAGCATTCTGTTAGGATTATGGGCAACCCAGTTGATAACGAGACCCGAAACGACACAAGGCGAAGTAGTAAAAGTGACAGTGTTTATTATTTACAGTGATATTTACAAATGTACAAGCTGGTTCCTCTGGAATCCCTGAAGGAGGAAGCGTAACGTCAGGAAGGGATAGGCCAAGGAGTTGTCTCAAACAATATACAATTTCTTTGTTTGGTCTTACAGATGGAGGAGATGGAGGTGTCCTGAAGGAATCCAACTGAGTCACAGAGGAGAGGCAGGTCAGGCACGTGGCAGGAGGGCAAGGCACCAAAAACATGAATCCACACGAGGAAGGTCGAAACGAGGTGGCTGTAGGCACACAAAAACAAGGTAAGTATCTCTTGGCATAAACACAAGACTG
>NW_023622434.1:0-4786 GCF_014905685.2 Nematolebias whitei | reverse complement strand
CAGTGGTTGTTGTTGTTGTTTGCGATCCGGCCTCTGGTTCATGACAGTAGAATCTGGACATTATGGATCCAACACCAACCCGAGAGTGGTGCTCTAAGGTAGAAGGGGCTGTTAGTAAACTTGAGAAAGGGCTTCAGGAAATTGTTGTTTTTCTTCAAGCTTTGTCCCAACAGTCAAACCAAGTCATCAACCAAACCCTGTTGACTCCTGCACCAAGAGAACCACCCTGAACATTTCAGAGGTGAGCCTGAGCAATGTCGACCATTTTTGACTCAGTGTGACATTCAATTTCAATTGCAACCTTCATGTTTTCCCACTGAGCATGCTAAAGTAGCTTATGCTGTCTCACTTCTCGCTGGAAGAGCCAAGACGTGGGGCACTTCTGAATGGTTAAAAGGTGGCGTGGTATGTCGTAATTTTTCTGAATTTTCCAAAGAGTTGTGTCGGGTTTTTGACCCCATCCTCCCTGAGAGAGAGGCAGCCCGAAGAATTTTTGATATTAAACAAGGCAAGGATTCTGTAACCAAATACATCATTCACTTTCACTCTGTTTCAGCAGACAGTCATTGGGATGAACACGCACTCACTGACGCCTTCTTCAGGGGGCTTAATGAAGATGTTAAGGATGTGCTGGCAACAATGGACTATCCCTCATCCCTACGCCAGCTGGAGGAGGTGGCCACCCGTGTTGACCTTCGCCTGCGTGAGCGTGAGCGTGACCGTGAACAGAGTCGAGGCAAGGCCACAGCCATGTCCAGAACCAGACATCACCTTGTGGATCATGAACCTAAAACGGAACAAACCAAGAGCCCTCAGGATCCTCTGTATGCTACGGAACCCATGCAACTAGGAAGAAGTCGTCTGACCACCCAGGAACGAGAACGTCGGAGGAGGTACCATCTCTGTTTTTATTGTGGTCAAGGCGGTCATGATTGTCATCATTGTCCAGTAAAAGACCAGGCTCAGCAGGAGAAGAGAGGCTCCTGTTGAGTCTTAGTCATAAGATCAAGTCCTCTCCACCTATCATGTCCAAGTCCAAGGTCAAGTTCATAATAAAGGGTGGTCAACCCGTCATCGTCTCAGCTTTTATTGATTCAGGGGCCGACACGGAATTCATTGATAAAACCTTTGCCAAATCCATAGATCTGACCATTGTTCCATCACCTAACAACCATAAGGTCCTCGCTTTAGATGGTCATCCTTTAAGTCAATCTAGTCTTGAAACTGTTCCAGTCACCATGGTGTCGGCCAACAACCATTCGGAACTGATCAGATTCATTGTTATTGATTCACCCCAACTCCCAGTGGTTTTAGGTTCCACTTGGTTACGCAAACACAACCCCCAAATCGATTGGAGGAACCAAGAGATTGTAGGATGGGCTAATGAGTGTTATTCTACATGTATTCAGAGCCAACCCAGTTCACCAGCCCTTGTCACAGCCAATGAGGGGACCTATCCTAATCTAAGTCAGGTACCTAAAGAGTACCATGATTTGAAAGAGGTCTTTAATAAATCAAAAGCTACGTCCCTTCCGCCACATCGTCCATACAATTGTGGTATTGACCTGATCCCAGGTTCTACCCCCCCCTCGGGGTAGATTATATTCTTTGTCTGGTCCCGAGCAAGAGTCCATGAGGAAATATATAACAGAGTCCCTCCAAGCTGGTATCATTAGACCTTCAGCATCCCCCGCTGGTGCAGGTTTTTTCTTTGTAGGGAAGAAAGATGGGTCACTTCGTCCATGCATTGACTATAGAGAACTTAACAAAATAACCATAAAGAACAAGTATCCTCTGCCCCTCATGAACTCTGCTTTTGATATAATCCAAAATGCTAAGATATTCACCAAACTGGATCTTCGCAACGCTTACCATTTGGTCAGGATACGGCGGGGAGATGAATGGAAGACGGCTTTTAATACCGCAGATGGCCATTATGAATATCTTGTTATGCCATTCGGCCTCACCAACGCTCCTTCCGTTTTCCAAGCCCTGGTTAATGATGTCCTTCGTGACATGATTAACATTTACGCTTTTGTTTACCTTGATGACATACTTATCTTTTCACAAAATAGCATTTCTCACCGTCGCCATGTCAGAGCTGTCTTAACCCGCCTTTTACAGAACAACTTGTTTGTCAAGGCAGAGAAGTGTGCTTTCCACCAAGTGTCCACCTCATTCCTTGGGTTCAACATTTCTCCAGGTCAAGTATCCATGGAACCCGGGAAGGTATCAGCGGTGGTGGATTGGCCCAAGCCCAAGGATCGTAAACAGCTGCAAAGGTTTCTCGGTTTTGCAAATTTTTATAGGAGGTTCATTAAGAACTACAGTTCAGTTGCAGCTCCTCTTCATTTTCTCACCTCATCTAAGACCAAGTTCATCTGGGACTCCGTTGCCAACCAATCATTCCAGAAGCTCAAAACATTGTTTTCCTCTGCTCCAATCTTGCACTCTCCAGACCCCGAGAAACAATTCATTGTTGAGGTCGATGCATCCAGCACCGGGGTGGGCGCCATCCTCAGTCAGCGCAGCACAGATGGTAAGATCCACCCCTGTGCTTACTTCTCCAGGGCACTCTCCCCCGCTGAGAGAAACTACGACGTGGGAGACCGTGAGCTTTTGGCAGTCAAGATGGCCCTGGAGGAATGGAGGCACTGGCTGGAAGGTGCGAAGAAGTCCTTTTTGGTATGGACCGACCATAAAAACATGGAGTACCTTCGCACAGCAAAGAGACTCAATCCCCGTCAGGCCAGGTGGGCTATGTTTTTCTCTCGGTTCAGTTTCACCCTCTCTTACAGACCCGGGCCCAAGAATGCCAAGCCGGATGCCCTGTCCCGGGTCTTTGAGGTCAAGGAAGGGCCCTCAGAAGAGGTCGAGTTCATCCTGCCTGAGACCGTACGTCTTTCTTTGACTCAATTAGAACTCGATCTCCAACAAGTCCAACTCTCCGAGCCACGTCCACCCACCTGTCCTAGGGGACGCCTGTTTGTCCCCAATCAAAAGGTAAAAGAGGTTCTTGAATTATGCCATTCATCAAAGTTGTTCTGTCACCCAGGAATCACCAAGACCCTCCAACTCATTCGCGCCCTCTGGGCTACGCTTACGGAGGACACCAAGCACTTTGTCAAGTCATGTCCCGAATGCAATCGTGCCAAGTCTTCCAATCGCCCACCTGCCGGGCTGCTACGACCACTGCCAATTCCTTCACGCCCATGGTCACATATTGCTATGGACTTTGTGACTGGATTACCCCCTTCTGAAGGTAATTCAGTGTTATTGACCATTGTGGACCGTTTTTCTAAAATGGTCCACCTGGTTCCTCTCCCCAAGTTACCTTCTTCCAAGGAGCTCAGCGTTATCATGGCCAAGGAGGTTTTCAGGCTCCATGGGCTCCCCCAGAACATTGTGTCTGACCGAGGTCCCCAATTCATTTCCAAGTTCTGGAGGGAGTTTTGCAACCTGCTAGGGATCTCGGTCAGCCTCTCGTCAGGTTTTCATCCCCAAACGGATGAACAATCTGAGCGTACCAACCAGGAGGTGGAGACCAAGCTTCGGCTCCTCTGCGAGGGGGACCCGAGGAAATGGACGTCCAACCTCCCTTGGATTGAACAAGCAATCAACTCTCTTCCATCCTCTACATCAGGTATTTCACCCTTTCATGTTGTCTTTGGATTCCAACCCCCTGTTTTTTCAGTCCAGGGGAGAGAAGCTCGGGTTCCCTCTGCACGACTCGCAATTTTACGTTGCCAGCGAGTCTGGAGAAAAGCCAGGAGAGCCCTAATTTTGGCCACCAAAAGGTATGTTCGGGGGGCTAACCGCAGGAGAACGCCTCAACCATTGTACAAGGTGGGCCAGAAAGCGTGGCTCTCCACCAAGGACCTTCCTCTCCGTGTGGAATCTAAGAAACTAGCACCACGTTTCATTGGTCCTTTTCTGATTACCAAAATAATCAATCCTGTCTCTGTTCGCTTACAGTTACCCAGGTCCATGCGCATTCATCCAACGTTTCATGTCTCAAGACTCAAGCCATTTGTCCTGCCACGTTTTCGACCCACCACCGACCTCCCACCACCCGCCCGACTCATTCAGGGGAGCCCAGCCTACACGGTCCGACGCCTTCTTCGATCCAGAAGGTGGGGGAGAGGACTCCAGTATCTGGTAGACTGGCAGGGGTACGGCCTGGAGGAACGTTCCTGGGTGCCCTCACGCAATATTCTGGACAAAACCCTCATTAGAGACTTTCATCGACTGAACCCTCTCCAGCCTGGTGGTCCTTCAGGAGCCGGACCTTGAGGGGGGGGTTCTGTCATAGCTCTGCTCTCTGTCAGCTCCTCTGTCATGCTGCACACTCAGTAATCACTCAACTCATGTCACCTGTCACCGCTCATTATCCCACAGCTCCACCACCTGGTCCAGTCAGTACTTAAGTTCACTCATTCCTCTCAGTCTGGGCCAGATTCTCTATCCTGTCTCATCAGCAGTAGACTTTCCAGCATTCCATTGATTGACTCATCACGTTCATGACCCTTGCCTTGACCACGACCACTTTTTTGCCTCAGCCCTCGTCTGCTTTTGCTCATCTGATCAGGTACCGACTCATGCTCTTGTTTTTTGACTCTCTTTTTGGATCACGTACTGGATACTTCTGCTGAACAACTGACTTCACGGTATGAACTCTGCCTTTCCCTTCTGACTGTTTTTTGGATCACGGATTAAAGGTCAAGCTCATTCTGTATCACGGACTTATCCTTATCCCTGAATCTGATTCCCACAGATTCATTTCCCC
>NW_023622433.1:0-4786 GCF_014905685.2 Nematolebias whitei | reverse complement strand
ACTGAGAGCTGGAACCCGTGGAGACAGGACTGGACTCAGGAGGCGACGAAGAACTGCAAAAATAAGATCACAAGGTAAGACTTGTATTCCATGAAAACACTAAGTGGCTAGAAACATTAAGTACCGGGGGAACTCAATGCTCCAGCGTCGAGTAGACTTGTCTGCAGGCTTAAATAGGGGCAGGAGCTCATCAGGGAGATGACCGTCAGCTGGGGGTGATTGGCGGCCATCTTGGAAGCTGCAGCAAGCGCTACTCTCACAGTATCCCCCCTTCAAGGATCGCCTCCAGGCGATCCGAAGCGCTTCTCAGGGTGCGCTTGGAAGAAGGTAGTGATGAGGCTGGGGTCCAAGATGAATGAACGTGGAATCCAGGATCGCTCCTCAGGACCGTAATCCTCCCAGTCCACCAGGTACTGGAAACGTCTCCCCCGGCGCCGGACATCCAAGATCTTCCGGACGGAAAAAGCTGGACGATTGTCGATCAACTGGGGGGGAGGAGGGAGGTTGGTTGGAGGGCTCAACGGGCTCTCAGATACTGGTTTAACCTGAGAAACATGAAAGGTAGGGTGTACCTTCATGGAGGCAGGAAGTAGGAGACGGACTGCCGCTGGGTTGATGATCCTCTCGATAGGAAAAGGACCGATGAATCGAGGAGCCATTTTCCTGGAGAGGTCCTTGAGGTGGATGTCCCTGGTGGACAACCACACCCTTTGACCAACCTGGTAAGGCGGCGCCGTCGAGCGGTGGCGGTCAGCGTACTTCTTATTTTGGGCAGCTGTCCGAAGAAGGGCTAACCTGGTCTGTCGCCAGACTCGACGACACCGTCTGAAGTGGTGTAGGACCGAAGGTACCATGCAGTCCGTTTCCTGACTGGGAAACAGAGGAGGCATGTACCCCAGCGACGCTTCAAAAGGAGCCATACCAGTTGCAGAGGTCTTGTGTGAATTGTGCGCATACTCAACCCAGACCAGGTGACGGGACCAGGCCGAAGGATTGTCCTCCACGATGCAGCGTAAGGTGGCCTCTAGTTCCTGATTGCATCTTTCGGCCTGGCCGTTAGATTGCGGATGATATCCAGACGTGAGACTTGTGGATGCCCCCAGTGTCTTGCAGAACGATCGCCATACCTGAGAAATAAACTGGGGACCTCTGTCGGAAACTATGTCTGAGGGGATGCCGTGGATCCTGAAGACGTGTTGGACAAGGAGCTGTGAAGTTTCAAGGGCTGAAGGTAGCTTAGGAAGAGGAATGAAATGGGCTGCCTTAGAAAACCTGTCGATGACGGTCAGTATCGTGGTGTTCCCCTCCGAGGGAGGTAAGCCTGTAACGAAGTCGACGGAAATGTGTGACCAAGGGCGACTGGGTGACGGTAGAGGATGAAGGAGGCCAGCCGGTGGTTGGTTCCCTGTTTTATTCCTGGCACAGGTGGGACATGCCGCGACAAACTCCTTCACATCTTGGGAAAGGGTTTGCCACCAAAAATGTTTCTTAGTAAGAGCGAGCATGCGAGTTATGCCAGGGTGACAAGAAAGTCTATTGGTGTGGACCCACTCCAGAACCTTGGCCCTCATGGAAGAGGGAACAAATAAGGTTCCGGGGGGTCCAAGACCAGGGTCAGGTTCGTGTTTATGTGCCTCTCTGATCTCTCTCTCTATAGGCCAAGTAAGTGCCCCAATAATGCAGGTAGAGGGTACGATGGATTCTTGACGGTCGGGGGTATCTGGAGGTGAAAACTGGCGGGAGAGTGCGTCAGGCTTCACATTCTTGGATCCCGGCTTGAACGTGAGTAAGTAGTTGAACCTATTGAAAAAGAGTGACCAACGGGCCTGTCGGGGAGTCAAACGTTTAGCATCTCTCAAATAGGTTAAATTTTTGTGATCAGTCCAGATTAAGAAAGGAGTCTCAGTTCCCTCTAACCAGTGCCTCCACTCTTCGAGGGCCAACTTGACGGCGAGGAGCTCACGATTGCCCACATCATAGTTCCTCTCTGCTGGAGAAAGACGTCGAGAGAAAAAAGCGCATGGGTGAACCTTGTTGTCCTCGGAGGACCTCTGGGACAGAACGGCCCCAACACCAGAATCAGAGGCGTCGACCTCTAAGATGAATTGATGGCTCGGGTCCGGATGAGAAAGGATGGGCGGTGAAGAAAAAAGTTCTTTTAACTTCTTAAAAGCGGTATCTGCTTCGGGGTTCCATTTGAAAATTTTATTTATGGAGGTGAGTTGTGACAGGGGGGCCACAACTCTACTATAGTTACGAATGAAACGTCTATAGAAGTTAGCGAACCCGAGAAAGCGTTGAAGCTGTTTCCTAGTCTCTGGGGTGGGCCAATCCACTACTGCTCGGGTCTTTTCAGGATCCGTGTGATAGTGGCCTTTACCAAAAATGAACCCAAGAAAAGCCACCGAAGAGACGTGAAACTCGCATTTCTCCTGTTTGACAAATAGCTGATTCTCATAAAGACGTTGTAAAACTGCTCTAACATGGGTAACGTGCTGTTCGGGGTTCTTGGAGTAAATGAGGATGTCGTCCAGATAGATGAATACGAAATCACCGAGAAAATCCCTAAGAACGTCGTTTATTAGGGCCTGGAACACTGAAGGGGCGTTGGTAAGGCCGAAGGGCATTACCAAATACTCAAAATGACCTAGAGGAGTCTTAAAGGCGGTCTTCCATTCGTCACCACTTTTAATTCGCACGAGATGATAAGCGTTACGCAGATCGAGTTTGGTAAAAATGGTTGCGGATTGAAGCTGGTCATGAATTGAGTCTATGAGAGGGAGAGGATATTTGTTCTTTACTGTTATGTTGTTTAGGCCACGATAATCAATACAAGGACGCAGGGTCTTATCTTTTTTAGAGACGAAGAAGAACCCTGCTCCTAACGGAGAGGTGGATGGTCTAATAATACCAGAGTCCAATGACTCTTCAATGTAAGTCTTCATTGACTCTCTTTCTGGGCCAGAGATGTTAAACAGCCGACTGGCAGGAAAAGGGGCACCAGGAAGAAGGTCAATGGCGCAGTCATAAGGGCGATGAGACGGGAGAGATAGAGCCTTGCTCTTACTAAAAACCGGGGATAAATCTTGATATTCGGAGGGAACCTGGGACATGTCAATCTCATCGTCGGGACTGGGGTTCTGGGAAGGTTTCGAGATACCGGAGCGAAGGCAGCTCTTTAGACACTTGTCGCTCCATCTCTCGATTCTACCCAGTTCCCAATTAATGTGTGGGTTATGTTTCTTAAACCAAGGATGACCCAAAATGACTTGCGTGGAAGGGGATTCAAAAACGAGGAAACTGGTGTGCTCATGATGATTACCGGACGTGATTAAATGAAGATCGGTGGTCTTATATTTGATCTGGGCGAGGGTTTCATCAGTAACACCGGCAATATTGAGGGGCTGGATCTCTACTACGGGAAGTGCGAATTCATTAACTAATCTTTGACTAATAAGATTTTGCTCAGCACCCGAATCTAACAATGCTGAGACGGAAAAACGACTCTGATTATTTTGAATTACTGTGGGTAACATTAATCTGTGCTGTTGTAGAGAGAATGAGGATGTACCCACCAATACCTCTCTTTTTATTGGTAGGCACTCTTGTTTCCCTGCCTGGGGCACGAGGCAATATAATGACCCTTACTACCACAATAAATACAAAGATTGTGAATCTGACGTCTGTTTCGTTCGGCAGGAGTTAAACGGGCCCGTCCAACTTGCATTGGCTCGGGTTCAGGTAACGCAGGCTGTGGTGATGACGTAGACGCGAAAGTATTCTGGGATTTGTAGTTTTCAACGGGGAAGCTATTTGGTGACGGACCTAACCCGGAAGTGAAGAATTGCCGGGAGTCGAAGCGTCGCTCACGGCAACGCTCCCAAAAACGTTCGTCTATGGAAATAGCGAGGTTAACAAGAGCGTCGAAGTCGGAAGGTTCATCACGTGCAGCTATCTGGTCCTTTATGTGATCGGAAAGGGAATGTAAGAAAGTGCCCTGGAGCGCCCTTTCATTCCAACCAGTTTGTGCGGCGATGACGCGGAACTCGAGTGCGTGTTCGGAGACGGGTCGCCTGCCCTGACGTAAACCCAACAGACGTTTCTCTGCGTTGGGTCCCTGTAATGGCCTATCAAATATTTTACGGAACTCTGTGAGTAATAAATTAAACGAAACAGATTTTAGCTCATGTTGCTTCAAAAAAGATGTTTCCCATTGTAAGGCGTTACCCTTAAGTTGACTAATGAAGAATGTGATCTTTGCGTTGTCAGTGTTATAACGTCCTGGGGCTCCGTTGAAGGCAAGCTCACACTGAAGAAGAAAACCACCGCACTGGTCAGGGTTTCCCGAAAAAAGTTCGGATGGTTTGACGAGGATGTCTTCCGCAGTGTGGCCTGTCAAGCACGAGCAGACAGGGACTGGCTCTGGAGGTGCGACTGGAGCTGCAGGAGGAGGAGAAAGAGTCTGTTTAATGGCGAACACCATATTTCCAAGCTCCTGAAGGTTAGACTTGGTCTCTTGGTTCTGTTTAAACATGCATTCCAACATCTTCTCCACCCCAACGAGGCGTTCCTCTTGGGAGGGTGGCGAGGCCGGCTCGTTCCTGGCCTCATTCTGGGTCTTAGATGGCTGGAGCATTTCTGTGATATCTCAGGAGTGACCCAATCGAACGAGACCCGGAACGACACGAGACTCAGAGTAAAAAATAACAGTGTTTATTTATTTACAGTGATAAACTGGCTGCACAGGCATCAGGACTGGAACTCCTGGAAACGGAGGACAAGTTCA
>NW_023622432.1:0-4786 GCF_014905685.2 Nematolebias whitei | reverse complement strand
GGGGGGTCTGGGGGTCCTCCCCCAGAAAATTTTGAAAAAGTAGATGCCATTTCCTGCATTCTGGTGTATTTTAATAGGTTGTTTAACATCTAGTTTTACCTATACAAGTAAATGATTCAGTAACTTTTAGAGTTAATGGCACAACAAGACCTTCTTGACCGACAGCTCTCATTGTGTGACTAGAGCACGCTCCGCTTCTTTTGCACATCTTAGCCACAGTCTAAGAAACAGTGTAGCTTAAGTTACCTTTTAGGGGAAAAATCACTAGCCAATTAAAAATGATAATAATAATTCTTCTTACCAATGGCCTAGCATAAAGCTATATGATCATCATCCATTGTGTTTATTAGTAGCTTAAAATACTATACCTAATTTAAACTCCAGTAGTGGGCTAGGTCTTCAACGTTACCCAGTTCTAGGGTCAAGAGACAAACATGTAGCATTAACACATTATGAAAACATTCAGGAATTGTTTCTATAGGAACATTATCAAATATTTTATGTGAACTCTAAGATCACTATGCCTACAAGGAAATGTAACCCAGGGTGAGATAACCTTGGACAAACAAACAAGGTAGCTGTAATGGTGGAGGTAGTGAAACTCACGTCATTACCTGAGGCATTTAGTGAGGCATTTCTGCCTATTCAGCCAACATTAAGGCAAAGAAGACAGGCAAAAATAAAATAAAATAAAAATTTCTAAGCTACTAATTTCTTAAATGATTTATTTCAGTGGATGTTTTCATTTTGCAAAGTGACACAGGGCAAAAATTCACAGTGCAATTCAGTATGTAAGAGTGTGTTTTACATTACACAAGCTATTAAACACTGTGCAAAATCAGTTTAGTTTTAACAAAGACTAAACTTATGCAACCAGAAATTACAACATATATCTACATTTAAAATACACAAAACAAAACACAACTAGATTTAAGCATTGACCTTTAATTTAACCATTAAGCATACAATGTAATTATGACAGAAAATGGAGGATTTACCTGCACTTACCTTCATACAGACGAACATGTGGTACTTCCAGTTTATAATCATTGTACAATAATTAGCTGCTTATGAGGTTGGCCGCTGGCCTTTATCATTTTTTTTTGTTACAAATTTCAAAACTTCGCTTAGTTTTTGAAATGGAATAAACTGCATTCCACCCTCTAAATACTCAGTGTAACACATGTCTGAATTGCATGTTACCTACTGACAACATTTAACCATTTTTCTGATGATCTTTCACAAAATTCCTCTGACCACAAAGCATTCATAATGCAAAACCCTGACAATGTTGTTAGAAGAAAACTGGGCTGTAGCTCCTGCAGGTAAGAGGCGTTCACTACAAAACAAATCGAGGTTGCTGATTGGTCAGTTGCTGATTGGTCAGTTGCTGACTTGCCTACTGGATTGATTGACAGGTGGCGTTGAGGCTCCGACTCATTCAAATAAAAATATCATAGATTTTACTGGCCCATTTAAGACTGTCATCATTTATTCCATATTCATTTCAAATGTATTCAATATTTTGGTGAATCTAAGGCTTGAGATCTGAGTTTCCTTCCAAAATCCTAATCATGTTTTCTTTATTTTTCAGGGGTGCCGAGTTAAAATTTAGGGGTGCTTGAACTCCCCCCCCAAAAGTGGCTAAAATCACAACTGTGTACAGAGATGTACACGGGAACATATAACCCTCACAAGCACGAGTCATTATGGGCTATAGGGGGTGAGCGCACAAACTGTTGTGTGTCGTCTCTGCTGTGACAGTCTCGGGGGGTGGGGGGGTGTCTTTCCCCATTGCTGCTGCTGTCTGTGGGAGCTTCAGTGAAGTGGATACCTGAGTGAGCGGCATGGATTGTTTATTTAAAATAATCAAGCGCAACCCGAACCAAACTTTTAGTCCAGCTCCTGAGCAGTCACTGAGCAGGCCAGGCCACCAGGAAATGTACTGGCTGTCCCGATGGGTAGTACACCACTGCTTTATATGTTTTTCAAAACAGGTCTCTCTTGAAAAGGAGTCCTCATGACTCAATGAGACTAACTTGTATAAATAAAAGTTTAATAAAAAAGGGCATCTGTACTATGTTCAACTATTGCTGCAAAAAAAGCTGTGTTGTATGAGCGTGTGTGTGTGTGTGTGTTTGTGTGTGTAGAGGGGTAATCTACATTCCTACCAGATATAAATGTGTTGATTCTCCACTGAAAGGCGGCAGCAGAGAGGATATAGCTGACGAAGGCAGAAAGGAACTTCCAGAGCTGCTAAACGTTGCAGCGCTGCGGTAGTCACCGAACGTTTCTGGATAGTAGCTGTCAATGAGGGAGGAGTAGCTGGTCACGTTAGTTGGTTCACACCCGAGGGGTTTACCCCCGAGTGTGGAAGGGTAGACATCAGGGGAAAACTGCTTTGTAGATGGACAGAAGTCTGAGTCAGATATGAACGGACGTCTCATAGTGTAGTAGTTGGGCAGCATATGGGATCCTGAAAGAAGAAACTTAATTGTAGTTATGACAACAGTGATTTTAAATTAACTATCCTAGCAAACACCGGAACTGTCATAACTGCTCAATATCTCACAGAATGGCCGAGTTATAGACAATTTTGAGTTTTTTGAGGTAGCTGTGGCAGCCATCTTGATCCAAAATTGCTCCAGAAATTAACCAGTGTTTTCTTCACTTAAAGAAGCAGGTCTAGATTACATTATTTAACCATTTTTGATGTTATCTACCTGGATGATTGAGCTTACAAAACTCTTAACCAGTGTTTTGTTCAGGGACCTCTCCCGTTAGGTCATGTGGCCTCACGGTGAAAGTTAGAAGCTGTTCAAAATTCCATCAGTGTTTTTCAATGAGAAAAATGGTGTCTTTGTTTGCAAATTACATCGTCATGGTAACTCAAAACATCAACAAAAGTAATTCAGTTCAATTTAGTTTATTTATATAGTGCCAAGTCACAACAGTGACTGTGTTCACTCTGGACGAGGCTGACTCCTTGTGGTGTGACGTTGCACGTTCGTGGTGAGACGTATTGTGTCACTTCCTGTTTGTCTGCTGGTAGCTCGAGTGAATTGTTTACTCGAGTCGTCTCTGTTTTCTGGATTTATCTGTCTTTTGCACAGTATTCTAGTTCAAACACACTTAGTACAGTTGTTTCTCTACTGTTGGATAGTGCTTAAAACACCTCTTATCTTTCAACACCTCGGTTTTTATTGGTGTATTTGGCTCTGCTAGCTCCTGCTAGGGTTAGCTTAGCATGGCTGCTGCTTCTTTAACCTGTTTCCTCTGTTTTCTCTTGCTCCATGTGTCAGATGTTTAGTTACTCCTTTGCCTCCTTTAGTGGTAATGATGCATGTAACAAATGTAGTCTTGTGGTAGATTTGAAGGAGAGGCTGGCTGAACTGGAAGCTCGGCTCCGCGCTATAGAAAAACCAGTAGCTAGCCAGGTCCCCTTAGACAACGTGGAACCACAGAGGCTAGCTCCTGTTAGTGGTCCTCCAGCAGACCCCGAGCAGCCGGGACCCCATGCCGGCTGGGTAACGGTCCGGAGCAAGTGTAGTGCTAAGGCTAAGCCCCCAGTTCACCACTGACCCGTTCACGTTTCTAATCAATTTTCCTCGCTCAGTGACACACCCACTGAGAAACAGACCCTGGTTATTGGCAGCTTCATAGTCCGAAACGTGGCTTTAGGGACTCCAGCGGCCATAGTCAAATGCATTCCGGGGGCCAGAGCGAGCGACATAGAATCTTATCTGAAACTGCTGACTAAAGCTAAGGCTAAATACAGTTAGATTGTTATTCGCGTCGGCGGTAATGACACCCGGTTACACCAATCGGAGGTCACTAAAATTAATGTTGCTTCGGTGTGTGACTTTGCTAAAACCATGTCGGACTCCTTAGTTTTCTCTGGCCCCCTCCCCAACCTGACCAGCGATGACATGTTTAGCCGTATGTCGTCGTTTAACCGCTGGGTGTCCAGGTGGTGTTCTGACAACGATGTGGGCTACATAGATAACTGGAGTTCTTTCTGGGGAAAACCTGGTCTGATACGGAGAGATGGCATCCATCCCACTTTGGACGGAGCCGCTCTTCTTTCCAGAAATATGGCTGATTTTGTTTATCCCCCAAATTATTGACAACCCAGGGTCCAGTCCAGGAAGCAGAGTTGTAGTCCTCTACACCTCTCTGCTGCTTCTCCTCTGTTACCCATCCACACCCCCATTGAAACAGTGTCAACTCGCCCACGGCTCAAATTAAATAAACCAAAAATCAGCTCTAAAAATATAAACCATAAAAATCTTATTAAAATAAACACAGTTACTTTACCAGAGCAAAATCGTAAAATCATTAAATGTGGATTATTGAACATCAGATCTCTTTCCTCTAAATCCCTGTTAGATAATGATCTGATAACTGATCATCATATTGATTTATTCTGTCTGACAGAAACTTGAATACAACAGGAGGATTTTGTTAGTATAAATGAATCCACTCCTGTTAATTATTTAAATTTTCATGTTCCTAGAACAACTGGTCGAGGTGGAGGAGTAGCTTCTCTTTTTCAGTCAGGATTATTGATTAATGCCAAACCAGTTATTAGTTATGATTCTTTTGAATCGCTGTCCCTCAGTCTTAATCATCCAAAATGGAAATCAGTAAAGCCACTTTTATTAGTTGTTATATATCATCCACCAGGTGCTTACTCTCAGTTTTTGTCTGAATTATCAGAATTATTAACTGACTTATTATTAAATACTGATAAAATCATCATAATGGGTGATTTCAATATTCATGT
>NW_023622431.1:0-4787 GCF_014905685.2 Nematolebias whitei | reverse complement strand
ACAATTACAATAGGCCTTCGCAGCGCTTTGCTGCTCGGGCCTAATAAGAAACGACACAATTACAATAGGCCTTCGCAGCGCTTTGCTGCTCGGGCCTAATAATAGTAAAACCTACCTCTGTTTTTCTACACAGTATAGCTCTATGGGCACAAATTCCAGTCATAAATATTTTCTGTTCGTAAATCAGTTTGTAACCTTGTAAAATAAATGTGGGATTTGTGCATGCATAGAAATTTGTGTGTGTGTGTGTGTATAAAAATATTTGTATTTTTAACAAATGGTTACAGAAGTTAAAAATCTGTTTTGCAAAGGTCTGTTTACAGATATGAATATAAAACACAAAACAAAAAAAAAACAGTGTAAATCTCTGCATGTGAGTTTTTATTTACAAGTACGAATTATGACCGCAGCACGGTGGCACAACTGGTAGAGCTGCTGCCTCTCAGCGAGCAGGTCCTTGGTTCAAACCCCGGCCCAGGTGACTTTTTGGGTGGAGTTTGCATGTTCTCTCCGTGCATGCGTGGGTTTTCTCCGGGTGCTCCGGTTTCCTCCCACAGACCAAAAACATGCATGTTAGGCTGATTGGTAACTCTAAATTGTCCCTAGGTGTGAGTGAGAGAGTGAATGGTTGTTTGTCTCTATGTGGCCCTGTGATGGACTTGCGACCCGTCCAGGGTGTACCCCGCCCCTCGCACAGTGATTGCTGGACATGGACACCAGCGACCCCTGTGACCCAAAATGGAATAAGCGGGTAAAGAAAATGGATAGATGGATGGATGGATGGATTTATGCCTGGATACTTCTTCCCCCCTTCTTCTTCTCAGCTGATTGGTCAATGTCATATCAATCAAAAATTTAACTACCAATATTAGCTACCAATGCTTGGCTTTCTCAAAAAACAAACAAACAAACAAAAAAACACTTTAATCGTACTCTAAAATGACACAGGTCAGACATCTATTTTCATTGTGCAGGTAGATAATTCCACTTTGTGAAGAAATTGTGGTTTGTGCTAAAGTGGGTTTATGAAAACAACCTGAGACATGGACTCCAGAAGATCAATGAGCTCCTGAGGAACATGACCATATAGCTATTAAAAAATAAGTGTAAGATTAGAGAATTTGATAAAATAGTCATCTTTGTCATTTTCAATTTGAAGATAACATAAGTGGTCTAATTGGCTCCCAGGAAATTATAATTACGAAAAAAAAACAAGAAAACAATTTACAACATGAAATGGTAAATACTCTGGGAATATCCTGAATATATGTTAGCTGACTTTTGTAATGTTGCTTACAAATGTAAACGCTTGAGGATCCAGAACAACTCAAAGGTATTTTTTGAAATGTCACCTGATAAATATCCTGATGCATGCTCAATATTCCAGGTAGAAAAATCTAAAAAAGTTAAGACTGGTCCTCTGGACATTCAAAAAACAAACAACAACCTGTTTTGTATTTGTAATTATTTTTTCTATCCTTAACATGTGTTTTTTTGTCTTTCAGAATCACCTGGACCTATATCTGGACCTATATCTAGACCTACCATTCTCTGTTCGTCTGTCTCTCCTTCCTGTCCTCTCAACCAGCCGATCAAAGCAGATGGCTGCTTGTCCTGAGCCTGGTTCTGCTGGAGGTTTCTTCCTTTGAAAAGGGAGTTTTTCCTTTCCACTGTTGCCACTGTGCTTGCTCAGGATGGGAGACTGCAACAAAGCCAAGATTCCACTTGTCTGCTGGATTCCTTAGATAGAGAACTTTACTAATTGGCTTTTATGTATGTGAATGTTCCTGTAAAGTACCCTGAGACAACGTTAACGTGATTTGGCGCTATATAAATAAACTGAATTGAATTGAATTGAAAATTGAATTAAAGTCATAAAGGTGAGCCAGAGAAAGGATGACATCATCCATGTTTGTGCAGTCAAACCAGCCATCTCCAACACAAGGAACCACATTAGCTGACAAACTCTTTTGTGTCTGATGAGTTTGTAGGGGTAAGCTACCATATATTTACAGTCTTTTCTGTTTGGTTTGTTCAGCAAAGTGACCTTGTCTTTTGTTGATTTTCATTTTTGTGCACAGGTAAGTAGAACAATATTTGGAGAATTTGGGTTCTGTTTGTTATTTTGACCCTGATGTTGGTGAAAGTTACAAAGCATCTGTAAATAAATCCCAGTTCTCTTAGAATTGCTCAACTTGTCTCTTCGATTGTTTGAGTTGAGCTGAATATCTTTCATGTTACATCCTGGTCACCATCAGACGGGGCAGAACAAACAGGAAATTTACATTTTTACCTACAGACACTGCTCCAACTCAATTATCTTGATCATAAGATGACGTGGCCTGTTCAATAAGTAGGCCTAGCAGTCTTTGTATAATAATGTGGAGTTTTAATGATAATTAGTGGAATTTCTCTGAATGTTTATATACTCTGTACTAGCCATGTGTTACATTTGTCAGAAACAACATTTTAGTATGGTTCAATGCTAAGAACTGAAATCTGCAACAAGGCTTCAAATATTAGCTTTCATGGCTCTGAATGAACATGAAGTACTTTACCTGACAACCGTTTCTGTGCTTTCCTGCCATTCCCTCTGATCCCTTGGTAGTTTTCTTGTTTTCTGCCGTTCTTCTTCCGATCAGGCTTCAGGCCAAGAGCTATTTCTCACCCATTCTTTTCATCTCATCCATTTGCTAGCTTTCTATGCTCTCTGGGTATGATGCAGACTGACATTTAAATACTCCCCATCCATCTACTCCCCTGCTATTTGCTTGAAAGACTGCACACATTATTTGGAGAATTTATAGCTCTTTCTTGGTTTTGTTCACAAAAATGTCAGATATAATTCAATTTAAAAAATCTACTTTAATTACGCTGATCAAATTCTTATATTTACATTAAATATTCTGCATGAGGATGGTGTATTTGGTGAAGTTATGAATGTGCATGTTAGTTAGCCCTTTGAAAACTTTAAGTTCAACATTAACCAAGATTTTACTAGATAAAGTCATTGTGTCAATAATAAAAAATAAACTCAACGTTCTGTTTAAATGTTGTCCCTAGATGGGGAATTGTAAATACATGGACAGACAGAGGGTTTGTCCATGTTGTGGACATGATATCTTGGAAAAAAAGTGAGGAATCGATTTACATTTCAGCATGGCTGCATACAGGTAGGCAACAGGATCCTATCATTGTACATATACATATATATATATATATATGTATATATATATATATATATATATATATATATATACATACATACATGGAGAACATTGGTGTACCACTTGTTTGTTTTAATATACAAAGCTTTTGGTGTTTTTGCCCTAAATCCTCTTCACACAAAATAGTCATCAGCAGCAGTGTGGTTGTAAACTGTGCAGAGCTCCATAGTGTTGCATCAAAACTATTTACATTTTGAAACAGCTAGATTTCCCTCTGGTATGATTCGATGGTGAGCTGTAGACATGTTGCTACCAAAAAGAAAAGGGAAGCATCAGTCCAATCACAGAGGTGACACTTGCAACACGAGCTTGTCTCAAAGGCTTAGGGTTAAAGATTAATTTGCCCATCTGCCTTCATCGAATATATGAATGCCTCAAGTTTTAGTTAATCTCATAAACTGTGACATCATGTGAAGGGATAAAGAAAAAGCATGTCCCATTTGTGTGTTTGGGATAAATTTGTAGTTTTGTTTAAAAGACTTTGAAGAAAGCACACTCGCTCATTAATGGAAACATTACAACCAACTGAGTGAGACCTAAATCTGAATGATGTGGGGTTTTTTTTCTTGCAGATGGTAACCCATCACAGGCAATCACATCATCTACAGAGAACAAGTGTCACAATAGCAGCACTCTTCAACTCAGTCTGTACTGACATAAAAAAAAAAAAAAGTCTGGATCTTACAACACATAAACAGGTAAAAACAGGGCAATGTATCTTTTGCAAAGCATGGATTGGGAATGTGCAACGAGAGTTGGTTTATAAGATGCAGTATATCGGCGCTCCTGCTGTGATGCATCGACCGCTGCAGTGCTTTGAGTAAAAGCTTCTGCATGAATGATAAATCCACTTTAGGAGTTGAGGAGAACAATGGTAGTAGCTTATAAATCATGTGGCTTTCATTTTTGAAACGTAGGTCTGAGTCCAATGTTTTTTTTAAGTTTTGCCTCAGAGAACATATTTTGTACTTTCTTGAAATGATTGTGCTACATGAATTTTTGGCACCTGAGCTTAGAAACTAAACAAGTTTAACAAAGTAGAAGTCCTTTGAGTAAGAAAAATAAAACAAATGTTGACCTACTGTTCCTTCTTTTATGCCATAAGGCTCTGTTCACACTGAATGACAACTACCACTCTGGTATAAAAAAAATAATAAACCAAGCAGGATTGTTTAGGATATGGATGGTCTTTACAGGGTCTTCCATGTGATAAAGAGTGATAGGTCCACTATGGTGTTGAGCATGTACAAACTTTCATTAAAAGTTGTGGGAGTTATCACCATGGTGACAGTATATCAGGGTCTTTATTGGAGCATGGTAGTGTATCCAGAAGGGGGAGCCTGTGCTCTTGCTAGTCAAAAACTTGATAAACAAATATCCTGATGCATGCTCAACAATCCAGGTAGAAAAATCTAAAAAAGTTAAATCTGGTCCTCTGGACATTCAAAAAACAAAACAAAAAAAAACAACAAAAAAAACAAAGCAAAACAACAAAAAAATGTAAAAACGTTTCGTCTCTCATCCAAGAGACTTCCTCAGTCTGAGGAAGTCTCTTGGATG
>NW_023622430.1:0-4787 GCF_014905685.2 Nematolebias whitei | reverse complement strand
TTTTTTGGGATCAGCACCTCATCCATGCCAGTGTTACACACAGCAATAGATGTGGTCCTGGAGTCAAGACTCACCTGGTTCGTGGCTTCCACGGACAGTCCCAAGTTGAAAAATGCAGGAGAGGGTTGAAAATATGCCTGTTTATGGCTAATAGCTTGTCCAGCTATTATGTGGATTCGCACCATTAGGTTAATTACCTGTCGTGGTACTGTGGTGGTTTGGTTGCTAGCAACTTGGCAGGCCTCTGGAATGGTCTGCCCAGCCTTAAGGTTTGCCGTGTCTAGCACAGGCGCATCCTTTGTGGCTGGTTTTAGGGACCACAGCACCTTGTTGATGGTGTCCACATGGACACCTAAACTTACCAAAATGTCAGAGCCTATGTAGGATGCATGTGGTAAGTTTTGGATAACGAGAAACGGGTGAACCAGTTCTCGTTGATTCCAGTTCAGTTTTAGGTTAATGACTCCTTCTGCGGTCATTACCTGTGAACTATTGGGAACTAATGGAAAGCGGAAAGCTTTTTTAATTAGTTCTAGACCAACGTGTTTGTGAACCAAGGTTTCATAGAAAGCTCGGTTAATTGCTGATTTATCTGTCCACAGAGACAGAACGGCATCGTTGGTGTGGGACCCTTGGATCTCTACACCCTTAACTACCAGTGGTAGGTAGTGTTTGGTGGACTCTGACTGCTCCAGCTCACAGAGGAGGCTGTCTTGTTGAGTCAGAGTTTGGACCTCTTGGGTTTCTTTGGTTTCACATGGTGTCAGAGGAGTACTCACCGGGCTCGTGTCCTCGGCTGAGGAGTCCTTTGTGCCTTCCGCGGTACCTGCTGTTGGGCAGTCTGTGTCACACTCCGGAGGCGTATCGATTGGCAGTGGCTTGCTCACTGTTGTCCACATTGTTTGATCACCATAATCTATAATCGCGCCGAAGCGATTTATAAAATCCTGGCCAACCAAAAATGGGAATGAGTCAACACGAGACACGTGTACTGGGTGGTACAGCGTCATATTGCCAATCTGCATGTGAACCATTGCTATAGCTGTCAGGGTTGTTTTCTTTTCTGAGAGACCCTGCATTTCTATAGCACATTCAGAGAGAGGTATTATCCTGTTAACACTGGCAGCGGTCGTCCTCAGCTCCTCGAACAGTTTAGCTGACATGATTGTTATGTCTGCTCCACCGTCCAAGAGTGCTTCGTGTGTGAGGACGCCTTCGAGTGTTACTGACAGGTACGCCTTTTTGGCGACCCCCCTTCTGATAAAGTTACACAGAAACCTTTTGGTTTTTTTCTGACGCTTCTTCACGCGTTCAGCCTTATCTGTGTAATTTTGGTTTGCCTGAACCGTCAGCACAGCAGAAGCTGTTTCTGAGTGTTCAGCCTGCGATGACTCGTCATCGTTCGTGTGTGTGTTTACCCCCCCTTCTTCCGATGAGGGGTTGTTTGAGGCAACAACAGCAATGTCTTGGTGTGTTCCACCGACATCTGTTATGTTGTCATTCGCGCCCTCAGATGTAATAGGAATTACATTACTGCAAAGTGCTCCTGGTTGGGTTCCCGTGTCAGTGTGTTTCAAAGTTTCTAACAACCTGCGTAGTTTCTCTGTCTCTTCCGAGCTCAGAGGTGTAGGGCCTTGTTTCTGGAACTTTTGTGATTTTTTCGCCTCGGTTCGTTTCATCCGAGGTGGGGGACGGTCAGGTACGTCTTGCGGGGGTTCCTTTACGTACTGCCCCTGATGATATGGTTTCTCATATCGTTGCGTCCTGCGTCCACCCCTTTTTCGATAATCACTGTCTTCCTCTGAAAGAGGAGCCTTTTTGTCCCAGCGTGCACCTTCAGGGCGCGGTTTGTTAGCTTGAACAGACTGTTTTCTCTCTTTCTTCTTAGGAGGAGGCGGCGAAGCACGTCGTCCTTCTAGTTCAAGAGGGAGGGGTTTAACCTTTACACTAGGAAACACTTCTATGGGCGTCTTAGCATGAGAACATGCTTCAAACACATTCACAGCACACTGCTTAATCTCACTGATGGATTTTTCTCTGAAATTTGCCATCATATGTACTGATTTTTTAAAATCAGAGTGGAGATTTTTGCTGAAAACAAACTTAAAACCATCATCTTCTTCCATTCCGGTCTCATTTCTGTTACCAAAATAAGCTTGGAAGATTCTTTTGTAATAAACTTTTGGATGTTCAGTTTTACCCTGCGTGACCTTGTCTGCAGCCGGGAAACCAGCAGGTCCCGTGCAGGGGTCGTACTCTCTGATCAAAGCTTCACACAGAAGGTTGTAATCCCTCTTGGTTGCATCAGGTAGACGCTCGATGAAGGTGAACACCTCTCTGTCCGAAGTGAGCCGCATCAGCCTGATCTTATCTTCTACCGTAGCATTAGGATAAGAGCCCAATCTGAACTCCAGATCTTTGAGATACGCTTTTGTTCCAGCTGATCCCATCGGTCCGGGAACGAAGCGTTGTACATATTTTGAGATCTTCTGCAAATCATCCATCGAAGGAGACTGTATCAATGGTCTAACTTGTGTGACTGGTGGTGCAGACTGGTCAAGGCCTGCCCCTACCACCCATGGTGGGGGTGGGGGTGGCTGATAAGGGTTGGGAGGAGGAGGTGCATATTGGTGCAGGTCTGTCCCCACCCTCCGAGATGGGGGTGGGGGTGGCTGATAAGGGTTGGGAGGAGGAGGCGCATATTGGTGCAGGTCTGTCCCCACCCTCCGAGATGGGGGTGGAGAGGACTGCATGGTGTCAGGAGGAAGACGTGCAAGTGGGTGCAGACCCGTCCTTATCCCCCGAGGCGGGGGTGTTGGAACGGGGCTAAGGGGAGGAGGTGCAACAGCATCTGTCTGGGGTGGTTGTGGCTGTTCGTCTCTGATTCTCAGACCAGCTCGCCCCATTTCAGAAACCAGGTTTGTAGCTGTAGCTAGTTTCTCCTCACAAGCTGTCAGGCGCTTATGTGTTGTCTGATTTTCACTTTGTAAATTCAGCCAATTTCGGAGTATTATCTCCTTGTCTGCCTTGCAATCGTCCAGCTCCTTTAATCCGGCCTGCAATTGTGCTTGTAACATATTGTTATCTGCACACGCGGCTTGGTACGCTTGTTCCTTATCCGCAATCTTCACCTCATATGATTGAGCCTGTTCTGACAGCTCTGCCTTTGCGAGGTCCCTATCAGCCTGAATTTGTTGTTTCAGCAACTCAGATTCATTTATCAATTCGTCACACCTCTCCTTCTCAGACTCATATCCGTTGAACAGCAAGCCTATTCGTTCAACCAGACGGTCCAATTCCGCCTTCAGAAGCAGAGAAATTTTTGCTAACCGTTCACGGCTTGATTTTGTGTCCTCCTTCACGTTAGCTGCTTTTGACAACCTCTGCAGCTCCTCACGTCTTTGATCGTCATCAAGGTCTTGCAATTGCTCTAATTGTTTACCAATAATTGAATTTGTTAAAAACAGTATAATGCAGCTCGAGGAAGTTTGTTAACCTCAAAGTTCGTCTTACAGAAAGAAAACGTTTAATTTCACTCAAAATACCTAAAAACGAAGTGAAACCTGTTATCTCACGTTCATCCAGAAGGTGTCAGTACAACCTTATTAATTTTAACTCAGACACTGTTAGTGTTGTCCAGTAGGGGTCGCTATGACTTCCTGTGGCGTCCGGTTGACATCCTGTTGTTAGCCGCTTAGCTTAAAGTTAGCTTCGGCTAAACTCGGTTAAAATCAACATTTCTGAACGAATTCTTTACACAAACGTGGCAAAATTTTAGCAATTAGACTTCGAAGAACTTAAACAGCGTTTCGTGGGACAATATTGCAGCTTTATTTAGTGATTTTAAGCATAGTGAAGGCTCCGGTCGTTAGCTGTTAGCTTAAAATTAGCATCGCTAGCGTCGTTCAAAAAAACATCATTTAATGACGGATTTTAAACTCTAACGTGGCAAAATTTCAGCGAGTATGCTTCGAAGAACTTAACCAGCGTATCAAAATACACTTTTAAAGCGCTTTTCAGCTTTAAAAAGCAGATTTTATTTCCCTATGAAAACGAATTTTCATTTCCGGGTCACGTGACTGAAATCACCAATGACAGAGCAGCGCAGGGTTGAGGGGAGATGACGTAGCCACGCCAGTCAACCTTCTCAGCAAATCAGAGCGCTCCACAGCAGCAATATTCAACCAATCAAAAACGTTAAAGCAACCAGCATGCTAGACTAGCGTCAACTTTTTCGTCTTGTAAACTGTCAAAATGCACTTTTTCTGTTAAAATTTGTAACGATTAACTCTGAGCTGTACGGAGTCTGTTACTCCGGTCTCAGAAACGTCTTTTAAACTATTTAAACAACTCGTTCGAACTTTTTCAGAACCGAACCGGTCCACAGAACCGAACCTCCGTCCGTTTGGACCTCAGTTTAAACAGAATACACACATAACAGGCGTACAATTTCAGCTTTCACAAGACTGAATGACACAATTTCAGCATCTAACATCACTAGCCCAACGCTTAGAACATGCAGCGTTTTAGACTTCAAAGGGCGCAGCCCCAGCACGCTGCGTAAACATGCACAGCCAAGCTCCAAAGCGCGCAGCTCCAGCGCGTTTCAGCACAGCTGTTAACTGTTATTTTATGCCAACATGTAAAAATCTTTACACGAATATACAGTCATTTATGAGCACGTAGCGGGCCACCAATATGTAGATGAACAGATGCTCAGATATATTCATCAATTAACGCGGATTCCTCATTTTTCTGAACTGAATAAAACGTGCATTGAATTTAAT
>NW_023622429.1:0-4788 GCF_014905685.2 Nematolebias whitei | reverse complement strand
ATATATATATATATGTATATATGTATATATATATATATATACTTACTTACTTTACTTTATTACAGACTCAAAGTCCAACCAACATCACAGATAAATACAGAGAAAAATAAAATAAATAGAATAATATAAAAAAATAAAAAAATTAAAAAAAAATATATACAGATAAAAAGGTTCCTAACCATGCAGGAGACAGTCATACCAGTGTCTCCAAAGTGCAGAAGAATATTTCACTGCACTATATTTGACATTGGTCAACAGCAAAATAATTCTATTGTTAGACTCATTCAGACGACAAATAAATTTATACATAAGTTGTCTTAAAACAGCCATTAAAGTGTTGACACGGGTGGATACAAACAGCTCACTAGCACTGGTCCATCTAGGCTTATGTAACAATAGTCTTAGAGCATCATTATAAGCGACCTTCAATCTATGAAGACTGGCTTTTTTAAAATTGCACCACAAATGGGCAGTATACAATGGTGTACAATACGATCTGAACAGGTTCAGTTTCACTTCATCAGAACAGAATCCAAACCTACGCACAAGGATATTTGCCTGAACATAGATCATACGAAGCTGGCGGTACATGTCCTCATCATCAGATAGATGGTCTGTCAAGACATGTCCAAGATATTTTACTTCATGTGAAGCATTCAGTAGAGACCCAGACAATTTGAAATTTGGAAATATTCTATATTTGTCCTCTTTAGTGCGGCAAATTAGAATTGTGCTTTTTAATGGATTGAACTGGACGTCATATTGCTCACCATATGCAGAACACACATTTAGCAGCTGCTGTAGACCCGCTGAGCTCGGGCTAAAAACCACTATATCGTCAGCATACATAAAATGATTAATAATTGTATCACCAACCATGCAGCCTGTTCTACACATGTTTAACCGCTTAGAGAGATCATTCATATAAAAATTAAACAATATAGGTGATAAAATACTTCCTTGTCTGACTCCATTCCTAACATGGAAGGGTGCAGACACACAGTTGTCCCATTTGACCTGCATTGTTTGGTTAGCATACCAATAGGACAGACATCTTACTATGTACTTAGGCACACCGGCTTGGCACAATTTTAAAAATAATTTACTAAGATTTATACGATCAAAAGCCTTAGTGGCATCTAAGAAGCACAAAAAAATTGTAGAATTTTTACTATTGTAACTGTTCAGTAATTCTTTTAGGCCATAAATACACAGATCAGTACCATGCTTGGACTTGAACCCAAATTGATTGTCTGTAGACTCTACTTGTTTAGCAAATTTTGGCAAAAGAATTAGTTCGAAGACTTTAGACAGAGTATTTGCTAGTGCAATAGGTCTATAATTATCCGAGCTGCCAATTTTTCCAGTTTTGTTTTTAATCACAGGAGATAGAATGACATTCATCAAGATACTGGGAATAAAACCATGCATAATAAAACCAGTGAAACACAAAGCAAGGAGAGGGGCTAACCTTGGACTTGCATGCTTAAGATGTTCAGCTGAAATAAGATCCGTTCCTACAGATTTATTTACAGACAGTTCTTGAATTGCCTGATAGACCTCATGTGTTTTGATAGTTTCTACATTATTAACCTGGACATCCTGGAAGGGTTCGCTCTGTACACAGGTGAATAGTTTGCTATAGTGGTGTTGCCAAAAATGTACAATTGTATTCGCTCCTGAGGCTCCATCAACAGTACAAGGTAGACAGGATTTACCATTGCTGATGGTTTTGACCTCTTTCCAAAACGCTTTATTGTCTTTACCTATAAGCTTTCTTGCCAAGGAATCAGCCCTCATGGTTTGCTCATTACGTTTAATGAAGCGTAGTGCATATTTGTATTTTGCATTAGACAGCTTTTTGTGTTCAAATATAGGGCCCTGCCTGGGTTTACCTGCTAGAGCCCAAGAGGAAGTAGCTTTACAGGCTTCATCATGGTATTTAGATACATGAGTGTTCCAACAAGGTCTATTTTTTATCTTTCTTGTACTCTTGTTAAGAGGCAGGCTAGCTCCCAATAGCGCTTCCGTTAATTGAGAGTAAAAAGCAGTTATATTGGTTTTATGTTCAAAATCAGAGCAGTTACAGTCCATGCATGCAACTGCCTCTCTTGGTAATGTAATGGCGCCTAATAATCGATCAGTTTGGTTAAAGTACCGGGCTATTTGTTCAGTAGATAAAGAAGACCAATCTATACGTGTCTGAATATGATTGCTGTTTCCATATACAGTAGCGGGTATAAGATCAAATCTAATAGACATCTCAAAAGGGATATGATCAGTAGTGGAGACATTGTATAAGATATTAATATATACCAGAGCAGCATGAGCATCTGCTGTAGTAATACAATGATCCAACCAAGACGTAGTATGCCAGGATTCACTTATGTACGTATAACTTGCAGCTGGCAAAAGTTCTTTGCTAGACAAAATTAGATTTGAATCCGTACAAAAATGATTCAAATGCCTTGAAAACAGCGAATTAGTATCTGATATGTCAGCATTCATGTCACCCATAACATAAATACTTTTTACCTTCTCGTTTTGCATAAAAGAGCTAATAAAAGCAAGTTTACTTAGGAATTCTTCTTCATTGTGATGACATTCATGCGGAGCATAGACATTTAAAATAAAGCATTCTTGTTCACGCTGCTTCACGTGTACTGCAATACACCAGTCTACACCAAGTCTAACGACATTTATCAGTGGGTCCAGGCTCTTTTTCCATAAAATAGCCACTCCTCCAGGTATCCTTCCTCTTTTAATACCCAAACTCAGGTCTGTAGAAGATTCTCCGGCACCCAGGAAGGTGTCATTAATAGAGTTTAGTCCTTTTAAATCCTGTTTGGCCAGAAAAGTTTCTTGCAAGTACAAGATGTCACAGTGCAGCAGCAACTGGTCAACAACCAAACGGCGAGCTTTATCATCTGCGCTCTGTCCTAAGCGCAGGCCACGACAGTTGTAGGATATGACTTTAATGTCCATAGAATTTATGGTTTTGTGCTCACGCCAGCGATAGAAACGCATATATCCGTAGAAGAAAGAGTAGCGTCTGCACCGATGATTGTTTTGCGTGGCTCATAAAACCTCCGCACAATAGTTCCCTCAGGCCAAAGCTCTGGGTTGTACATGACAGCCACTTCACTACATTCAGCAGAGACCTTGAATGAGGCAAACCTGGTATTAACAGTCTTAATTCTCTGGCATGTAACCTTATGCCCAAGTTTAGATTTAAGATATGCGCTTAGTGTATCTGCTTCGAGGTCAGGTGAGAATTTAGATGCAAAAACACTCACCAGCTTTGTTTTTACAATTTTGATGTTTCCAGCGGCACCAGTACCAACAATAGTCTGTCCAGCTTTCCTGCGTCCCAGTGAAGGACCAGAGCTAGCTGTTGAATTGGGAACAGCTAGCCCTTTGGGCTGACGATAGCGCCGTTTCACGACTTGGCTCCATTTAGGAGATCCCGAAGATGGCGAGGCCTCTCCGGCTGGCAGCGCTGGGACATCCCCCGTACCAGCTGAGAGGGGGTCCCCCTCCAGATCGCCATGACTAGGCTCCGTAACCAGTGCGGCGTTCAGATCCCTGTCCGCCGCACCTTTCTCCATCACCGATACAGACCGGCTTCCCCGTCCTTGTTCGGCGCTTTGTTCCAGAGCAGACATCCGGTGTCGCAGGTCCGTGGTAATATCGTGAAGATCTTCACTGACTTCAGTCTGAACTCTGAGTGTTTGCTTCATTGCAGATACTGCAACATGGAGCTCTTCCATTTTACGTAGCAAGCCGCAGACATCCATGTTAGTAAAAGTCACTGGCGGTAGCTCGTCCAGATAGTGGGACACAAATCTGGGAATATTATCCCCGCATTCGTTTAGCACTTTGAGACAGGCCTTCACATTGTTGATATCCTTTTGTGCTCCTTTATGCGAGATGTTCCGCTGGGAGGGAGTGCATAGCTCATATAGCGTCTTCTTTGAAGTTTCAATCCAATCTGAGTCGAAGGTGTTGACGGCCAACAAGATAATCTCGTCCTGGCTTAGCGTCTTTAGTTTGATAAAAAGAAAGTGTAAAAATTCATCCTCAACGATAATTTTATCCTCGACCGTCTTATATACATGGTTTTAAGCGAGCTCTAGAAAACGCCAGAGATCCGGAAGAGCGAGCTACGCCAACGCCATCCACGTCGGCCATCTTGCATCAATATATACAATATAATAATGATAATAACTGAAAAATTAATAAAACGCATTTAAAACATGGGGTCACAGATTAAAAAAAACACTAGATCAATTTACACTGAGTGAAATGTCTGAGAGAACAGATGAGTTTTTATTATAGATTTATATATATATATATATATATATATATATATATATATATGTATCAGAGTCAGAGTCAGAGTTTCTTTATTGTCATTCGCACCTCATGTGGTACATGTGGTGGAGCGAAATTATGTACACAAGGTCCCAGTTACATCCAACAATAAAATGTATAAGAAAAACAGTAATAACATCTAAGATATGAACTAAGAAAAACATCAACTAAATATACACTAAGCACTCATAACATAAAACATTGAACATCAGCACAAACATGAACATGAGTCTGTGAGCAGATGTGCACGCATGAACACATCAACATTGAAACAGATCAGCAGCAACATGAAACAGATCAGCAGCAACATGATGTGATTTTTCACAGTGATTATTCTGGTTAGAGATTCATGAGTCTAACAGCCTCAGGGTAGAAGCTGTTCCTCAGTCTAGTGGTTCTACACTTAATGCTCCG
>NW_023622428.1:0-4788 GCF_014905685.2 Nematolebias whitei | reverse complement strand
ATTATCTGGAAGGATTTCTACTTGAGAGAAGAATTTAAAGATGGAAAGATGGAGTTTAAAGGGAGTAAAAGATGGATGAGGGAGAATGTGGTGTCAGCTTCAGAAACGGCACCCTCCATTCGAACCCAGCTCTCCTCGGTACGCTTTGGTAGGAAACTTGACTCATTACCTTTCTGAAGATTAATCAGCAGATATGGAGGTCCAGTTAACGCTACCTGTCCAGCGTCTCCATAGGATGGCTGTGACTCGTCCGAAGTAGTGACGAGATTCCGTCCGACACCAGCTCACATCAGCAATAGACTTCACATGAGTGGGATCCTTCAGAAGTTCCACTCAGAGGTGGAGGATATTATAATCCAACTCGGAGGAGCCTTATCATGCTGGACTTCTGTTCTCCCAAACGACTTCTCAGCGCCTCACCGAACTCCTCAGAAGCTTGATCGAACTGAGAGAACTAGGAAGTACCGGCATTTTAAAGAGCTCTATTCCCGGTTCATTTGGGCGTCCCTGATTGGGTAATATCAACCAGACAGGGGTGTGTTTTGTGATATAAGAGGTTACTAGAAGTCAGAAAACGCAAGAATTGTTATGGAACAGATTAAACTGTTCTCAGAGACAGAGAGAGAGTTTTGTTTTGGCGAGTTTTAGAAACAGGTGCCAGCTCTACGTCTGAGAGGATGTAAACAAGACAGTTGTTCCAACACATGTCTGCTTCGACTCCTGACCTTGGAAAACGCACACTTGCTCATTCAAAGACAGAAATCAGAAAATGCATAAAAATCTGTAACAGACCTTACCATGAATTCTAACTCTGCATAAGCATTAAAAATCATTACACTGTTTCACAGTTAATAAAATTGATTAGTTCACTGCAACATCTAAAATGGTTTGAACTAAGACACTTTGATTATCAACATTTGTAAAATAGTAATGATAATAAAAAGAGAGTGTTCTTTCACTTGATTTTCAAGAAGGAAAGTCTCAGGATGGGTGAACCTGTATTTCTGGATTCAAATCAATGAAATGACAGTTTCTGTCCCACAAGGTTCTTAAGGTCAAGGGTTTTGACCTTAGGCTTAGTTTTGACATCAGGTTAAGTTCACTACAGTCCCCCCTTTGGAAATCATCACCTGTCCATGGGGATGAATTCCAAATATGAACTTACGCCTTCAATTGTCCTTGAAGCTTGATGTAATCCAGCAAAGAAACCAAAGTCAAAAGTAATCCAGCAAGGAAAACAAAAGTCAAAAGTAATCCAGCAAGGAAAACAAAGTCAAGGTAATTCCACAATGTTCTTGGTAATTCCATAACGTCATCGGTAATTCCATTGTAGCAATGCTTTAACCCCTTGGAAACAGAGTCTGTAATCCATTGGAAAAAGTCATATAATCCACAACGGTAAATCCACAACGATTGGAAGTGTTGATTAATCAGCATACAGAGGGGTACCCTTGGATTGAACTGAAGATACGGCCACTGGATGAAGAGTGGAGACCACGTCAGGATTGCAGGTCGCCTCTAGCGAAGGTCGTCTCTGGGCGACGTCCAGTCGGTGCCGTTCTGGTTCAATGTGACATGCAATTATGTGGTTTAAGGGGGCTTATGAAGGGGATTTTACATAAGGCCTTAAACTATATGCACCTGGTGTGTAAGCTATTATGGTTTGTAATAGCTACAACTACCAGTTAAGGGGTGGAACATGCTGAAAAGGGGTAACTACAGGGGTTTATACCTATAGAAAAGGGGTCCAAGCTATTTTTCCATTTCTAACTTGGTTTAAGTTAGCTTTACATGGTAAAATATAGTTTGGTTCAATTGTCTGTTGTCTTTTAGACGAACGACTTGAGATTGGGTGTTTGGTTTCCCCATAACTGTTTTGGAAGTCTATGGCGAGACTCATCAAAAAGAATTAGCTATCCCCCCGAATAGAATTGTTCGAGTAAGTTCGGCTTAAGCGTTGTGAGATCAATGTAGATTATGGTACTTAAGGTAGCAATAATATACATTGACTCCGCAAAGATTGCAATTTAGCGAATGAACTGCATGTTGGCATGGTTAAAGGCCTCTTAGTCTCTAACTTAACTTACACACAAGATTCATTCTTACCTCAGAAACAACCAAAACCAATTCAACAACGTTTCAACACGACAAGAGTAGTGACTAAGCAACTAAAACATCGTTCACTGCTTCACCACACCCTGGTTGTCAGATTCAGTCACGCTGTCCCGTGTGAGTGGCTTCTTTGCAGACCCGCATACGCGAGGCATAATCATATCGAGGTGCGCTGCATGGCAATCCACGTCGACTCGGAGTGACGTTTGGCCCCGGAACAGGGATGCGAGTATCCCACACAATACGAGGGTTATCGTCATTAGCAGGGCTATGATTAATGTGTCCGCGCTTGACCACGCATAGGTAATTGGTTGGATCGGGTTCTTAATTGTGGACCTGAGGGACTTGAGAACTCGGTTTATTGGTTCCACGTCGACGACTTTGGTGCCTTCAAAACGGATCCTTCCCAGAGTCTCTGGATCTATGTCTATAGACATATTCCCCAGGTACTCTGAGTCATCCAGAGTCGCGTCCCATTGTTCCGGATCGAGGTGATAGAGCGTCAAATCACCAATGTGTATGGTTGTCCCCTGGGGAACACTGATCCACATTGTTTTGTCCGGTAACGTCAAAGGTCTATTTGCCCCGGGTTGATCGTAGGCTATGATCGCCTTTCTTTGAGGAGCGTTCACTAGCCAACGAGAGCCAATTATTTCCGCTTTTGCAGCTTTAGCCAGGTGTCGAGGCGTTACGGTCGTTGAGCACTTAGAATTTTCCGGAATAGGTGTCAACCCGCATAAGCCCGCGGTTTGATTCCACACAAACGGCTTACTCGCGCACAGATAATGTATCTCCCGAGTGAGAACACACATCTGAAGGTTTGGAGCTAGATAAACTGAGGGGTTATCGTCGTGGTATGCAACCATCCTTGGTGTGTCAATTTGAACATGGTTTTCACCGTGCCAATTGCCAACATTAACAACGTCCCTGAGTCTGTAGATGCCATTTGAGGGAATTATCGGTAGGTTGATAATGAACGCCATTTCAAACGTTTTGTGATTGACGTAGATTGGGATTGCGCTACCGAGAGTGTAAGCCAGGTGAGCCTGTATTTGCGTGACTCTTTCGCGCTAGCGGAGCTGAGGATGTCGTTCACCATCTGTAGAGAGACTAGATACGGTGGGATCCTACCGGTGGCTAGTGTATCTACCGACGAACTGATATCTCTAAGCATGTCAGCAAAAATCCTATCCATTAGGTGTGTGACAGCGTAATCCACTTCAACCTTAAGGGCTAACTCATTTACCGCATGTACGAGGGCTTTGATTTCTTGGGTGTGAGTATTCAGCACTAGAACAGTATCCTTTACGGTTTTAGTCACCTGTGTCAATTGTGTTAGTTGAAGGTCCATTTGCGCTCAGATCTTTGGGACCTCGCTCTCTACTTTATACACGTGTTGTTTTAGGGACGTTATACTGACAGTGTTGTATGCGGACAAACCCAGGCTAAACAGCGATCCGAGTGATGAAGCAGCGAGTAAAAGCCCGCCGATGTCGCGCTTTTGCCTTCTATGTGTTCCACCCAACTCTTGTTGGGTGTAGGTGAACTTATGTAGTTGCTTCAGGACGTGTTGGATCTCTGCTTTAGCACCCTCTAGGGATACTGTGTACCATGGTTTGTTTAACCACTCATTTTTAATGTTAATGTGTTGTTGGACCACGGTTTGGGGGTCGAAGCGGACAAAGACCTTTCGAGTGTATAGGCGACAATCTGTGATGAGCAGTCCCGGCTGGTCCCGCAGAGCGATGCCCGAGGTGGGCCCAGGGGTTACGATCTCGGCTTGCCCTTCTTGGGTGGCACCCAAGAGGGTGAAGATTACCAGGAGTGGTACCATCATTGTCCTATGGAAACACAAAGAGATAGGTCTTAGCTTCTTAATTGTCGGGGGTAGGACCCGCAAGTTTAAACTATGGTTAAGTTTATTATCCATTAGTTATCTTCTGCTTGGATGACCCTTATTCTCACGAGGTCAGATTTTGTGAGATCTTTGTCTCCTGAGGAGTTATTGCACGCCTTGTGTGGTTTAACCTGGTTACGATGTACCCATTTAACAGTTGGCTCTTTTTGGCCTTTGCTGATTTTTATCTGATAGACAACTGGAGACAGTTTGTCGGTTATCAGATGGGGTCCAGTCCATCTAGGCATCAGTTTACGGGCGAGAGTTCCGGTCCCGGACTCTCTTCTCCCAGTTTTGGGGGCAAACGTGTAGTACCAGACCCTGTCTCCCACTTGGAGTTCCTTGTGAGAGGCCTTTTGGTCGTAGTACGCTTTGCGTCCGTCAGCTGATTTTTCCAGGTTTTTCTGTGCGAAAGCAAAAGTGTTTTTAAGGTGTTTTTCCAAGTCTTTCATGTATTGTTGTGTAGTGTAGGCTGTTGCCATGGCAGCATCGCCTGGTTGGTACAACAGGTGTAGAGGGAGAGTCATTTGTCGACCCGTCATCATCTCGAAAGGAGAGATGCCAGTCGACGTGTGTGGAGTGGCCCTTATGGCCATGAGGACCAGAGGGAGTTTCACGTCCCAGTCCTTGTGGTTTGCGGCTACGTATTTTTTCAGAATACTCACCACAGTCCTGTTTGCTCTCTCAACCTGGCCTGAAGCCTGTGGGTGGTAGCCAATATGGAAGTTGGCTTTGACGCCTAGCGTCTTCCACAGTTCCTTCATTACTTCACCTGTGAA
>NW_023622427.1:0-4788 GCF_014905685.2 Nematolebias whitei | reverse complement strand
AGAGAAGCATCTGGTCTGCTGACCTCAGAGAGCGCGGTGGGACATATGGCTGCAGAAGATCAGTGAGATAGGATGGGGCGGAACTGTTCAGTGATTTAAAAACATACATGAGAATTTTGAAATGGATCCGAAGGTGAATGGGTAGCCAGTGCAGGGAGGCCAAAACTGACGTGATGTGCTCTCTATAGCCTGTACCAGTTAAAAAACGGGCTGCAGCATTTTGGACCAGTTGTAGACGAGCAATGGAGGACTGACTGATTCCAAACAGAAGTGAATTGCAGTAATCAAGCCTAGATGTTATGAAGGCGTGGATCACTGTCTCGAGGTTCTTTTTGGAGAGTATAGGCTTCAGCTTAGACAGCCGTCTCAGCTGAAAAAAACAGGATTTGACCATCATGTTTACGTGACTGTTGAGTTTTAAGGACGGGTCCATTATCACCCCAGATTAGTCACCTTTTGTTTCTCTAGCGGGGCTAGAGAGAAAAGGTCAATGTCATGGTTCATGAGTGAGCCACTGGGATGGAACAGCATGACTTCAGACTTCTTCTCATTGAAGCTTAAGAAGTTTAAAGCCATCCAGTCCCGGATGTCAGCCAGGCAGTCAAGAAGAGGCTGAATAGAGCGTGTGCCTCTGTGCCTCAGGGGGAAGTAAATTTGGCAATCATCGGCATAGAAATGAAAGGGTATGTCGTGTTTGCGGAAGATAGCACCTAATGGCAGCAGGTATAAAGAAAAGAGAAGGGGACCGAGGATGGACCCCTGCGGTACCCCCCACTGGAGTGCGGTCGATGCCGAACTAAAATCTTTGATATTGACACAGAAGGTTCTGTCAGAGAGGTAGGACCCAAACCATTTAAGGGCTGACCCTGTGATGCCCACCCACTGCTCCAGTCTAGAAATGAGGATGTTGTGGTCGATGGTGTCAAAAGCAGATGTAAGGTCCAATAGGACAAGCAGCACAGAATCACCTGCGTCTGTGGATATGAAAATGTCATTAAAAACCTTCAGTAGAGCAGTTTCAGTGCTATGGAGAGATTTGAAGCCAGATTGGAATAACTCAAGGATAGCGTGATCCCCCAAAAACTGTTTCAACTGAGACTCCACAATTTTTTCCAGTAGTTTAGAGGTGAATGGGAGTCTGGAGACAGGCCGGAAGTTGGACATGACTGAGGGGTCAAGGTTAGGTTTTTTCAGGAGGGGCTGGACAGCAGCATGTTTAAAAGTCTTTGGCACCACACCTGAGGATAAACTGCTATTCAGAATAGCGAGGATAAAAGGACCCAGGGTAGGAAAAACTTCCTTTAGCAGTCGAGGGGGGACCACATCAAAGGGGGAACCAGATGGTTTCATGCTGCACATTACCTGCTCCAGAGAGGACAGAGAGATGGGCTCAAAGTGGTCAAATACAGCCACACACTGAGAAGGGATGGACAGATCATGAGCTGGTGGAGAAATGAGTGCCCGGGTGTTTGCCACTTTTTCTAAAAAGAAATGGAGGAAGTTCTCACACAGCTCAGTTGAGGCTTCCAGAGGTGAAGGCTCACTGAGGTGTAGAACTGAGTTCAGGGTGGAGAAAAGAACTCGGGGGTTGTGGGAGTTGGAGACAATTAAATCAGAAAAGAATTTACATTTGGCAGCTTTAACGGTTTTCTGATAGTGACGCCAACTCTCCCTTAACATTTGAAAAGACACCTGGAGCCTGTCCTTCCTCCACTTTCGTTCAGCTTTGCGACACTGCCGCCTAACGGCTCGCGTGACGTCATTCAGCCAAGGCTCTGATTTAAGTTTTGTTTTTCTGGTCTTAAGGGGAGCAACACGGTCCAGAACATTTAAACAGGCAGAGTTGAACTGAGAGGTTAGCTCCTCAGTGGTAAGAGACACCGGGAACTGTTCGATCCTCTCAGAATTAAAACCTTCATTAAAACGAGCAGCAGTGAAACGGTTAATGGAACGCGTACGTGCAGGAACGTGCGTCTTAGCAGTAGGACAAGGGGGGGTGAAGTCAAACAATACAGGCATGTGATCTGAAAAAACATTGTCACCGATTTTCAAATTAGAAACAGAGACATCGCGTGTTAAAACGAGGTCCAGCGTGTGACCATGTTCTTGGGTGGGGCCGCTCACCTGCTGAGCTAAGCCAAAAGAGTCCAATAAATCTAGAAAGTCCTTCACTAAGGGCTCTCCTGACAACACACATGCAAATTAAAGTCACCAATAAGCAAAAAGTGAGTGTATCTCTGTGTGATATCAGCCAAAAAGTCAGAGAATTCATTTATGAAGTCCTTAGAACGAGGTGGGCGGTAGATGAGCGCACACAGGACCGGAGGAGAGTGTCCAAGTTCAAAGGCACTCAGCTCGAAGCTGGCGCGGGACACCGGGATGGACAACTGTTTACACGCAAAGTTTGCTTTAAAAACTGTTAATAATCCCCCCCTCGCCGACCTGATGGGCGCGGGGCATTGAAACATACACAGTCCGGAGGAAGTAATTCCACCAAGGCGCTGGACTCACCATCAGAAATCCATGATTCTGTGACGAACAGAAAATCCAACTCCTCATCTTTAAAAAAGTCATTGCGGATAAACGTCTTGTTGGAAACAGACCTTGCGTTGATTAAACACATCTTGATATTGTCCGACACAGGCACAGCCGTGGAGGGAGACGCGCGCGCCAGCGGGCGCAGGTTATGAAGAACAGCTCCTCCTGGTCTGCTGGTGCGGCGCACAGGTAAACAACTCCAGGTGTTTCCATGGACTGAGCGCGCGGGCAGCTGGCCAGCAGCCGGGCCCCGGGAGCACCACGGGTCAGAGAGGAGATGATCAGATCCAGAGCGAGTCCTGTTAGAATAATCCACACTTTGCCTCAGTTTCACCAAAATCCCTGCACGCTTCCCACGACGTCTGCGACGTTTCCTCCATGGAGAAAGGCCAGGGTCACGCAGAAGGAACGCAGGAATCTCAGATAGGACCGGTGGGGGAGAGTGCTGACCGCTGTTCAAAAACTCCGCGGGAATTTCAGCAAATGTACGGAGCTCCAAAAGTGCCCGACGATCATACTGAAAATATGACTCGGCACACTGCACAAACCATTGTAAAAATAACAAAAATAAAATACAAGCAGAGAGCGAGAGACGGGCAGCCCTACACACCGGCGCCATCTTTGGTTCCTTACATGACACATGATTGTCAACTTTAATATTACTCACATGATTGGGACAGTACTGGATACAGTACTGTACTGTACTGTAAAAATTAACAAAAAAATAAAATACTTTGGCCAGGCACCGCCATTTTGTAGTTTTCTCTCAATAAGCCTATACTGTATCCCTGCTCATCATGACTACATTTCCCAGAAGCCCCGTTTCCTTCTGCTGAAATACTAGAGGGAAAGTTTTGATCTGATCGGAAAAAGTTTGATGCTTATTACAGTGATTTTGACATCCAGCGGATGCAGAGATCCACATGAAACCTACCGAACCGAACCAGAACCGGCCCTCCAGACCCATTGGTGAATCTTGAGAGCTGGTAGCCGGTCCAGGAGGACGTCTGAGCGGGATACGCGCTGCCAAAGGTCCGGTGATTCATCCGGAGCCCACCACCACTACCCCAAGCTAGAGAGTCGACAGGAACCAGAAGGGTAGGTCCACCAAACGGAACCAAGTCGGAGCGGATCCAAGCTGCTGCAGTTCTGCAGAGCTCATGAGTAAAATTAAGTAGTTAAAGATAAGTATGTTGTTAAAAGTAGTAGGTTTAAGAGTTTAGAACATTGATTGTGGGCTTTGTCATAGGGTAGGTCTGTAGAAATGGAACCGAGCCAGACCGGAACCGAGCCGCTGTTTTTCTGCTGAGCTGGTAAGTAAAATTTAGTAGCTACTGTACATATACGTATGTTGTTAAAATGACGTAGGTTTAAGAGGTTAGAACATTGCAAGAGTGTGGGAAGGGTTTCTCAAGCCTTAACATTAGGGATGCATGGTATTATCGGCATGGTATCGGTATCGGATGGTATTAATGTTAAAGTTCAATATCGCACATCGGCCACTCCATCAAAATAACTCACCGATATAAGACGCTGTTTTTGTACAACAACCCAGTGACAAGGATGCCTGCAGCGGCAGCACAACGTGATGACATCATGCGCACCTCCCTGATCTCACGGCAGAGAGGAAAATTCAAAATGTCGGCAGTGTGGAAGTATTTTTTTCCATTGAGGACGTCAGATTCTGAAGATTTTTGGACTACGTTGAGTCTCACTACATCATCCCCAGTCGGAGATATTTTTCTGACGTAGCCTTACTCGAGTTACAAGCCGTCATTTCCGACGTCATTGAGAAGCTAATAGCCAATAGCACGACTTGTTGGGTGAGTTTAATCACAGACATTTGGACGTCGTGTTAGCCCCGTTAGCATGATTAGTCTTACGGTACAATGAATAGACAAAAACTTTGATCTTAAAAAGTCTGTCCTTCATGCACAAGAGTGCAGAGGATCCCACACTGCAGCTTGGAACCTGGAACAAGCCTCCACAAGAGATAGCATCACAGGTGACTAATGCTAATAAATAACATTTAACACTTTACACTTAATATAAGTCAAAGTGCTATGCATATCATATGGCTGTTACTGAATATATGTCACAAGCTCTTACAGATGTTGCACAATTTTTTTTTATATAGCAAATAAGCCTAAATAAGAGGGCTATGCTCTGACAAAGGAATGTATATAAAATATTGGTATCAGCATCAGTTATCAGACGAATAAGTTTTAACATATTGGATATTGGCCAAAA
>NW_023622426.1:0-4788 GCF_014905685.2 Nematolebias whitei | reverse complement strand
GGACACCTGACACAATCAGAACTGCTCTAATTCACACACAACCTGCTGATCTTCTCCAAAATAGTAATTTTATTGTATTGTTTACAAATGTAAGTTAAAATACACCAAAATGCAGGAAATGGCATCGCTGTTATTTTTTTTGCTGCGAGACCCTCTGGTCAAAGCCACAGAGGAAACTGGCCGCCATTTTGTGTCAGCTCTCCTTAAAGTGGAAGGAGACGCCCACTAGAGGGTTGGAGGGTGAAGTGTTTTCAGTGTAAAATGCTGCTCTGTTGCTGTTTATTTCTTAAGTGAGAAGACTGGAAAGTGTTGAGTTAACATTATTTTGTTTAAAACATATGGCTAAAACTACATTTGATATCTTTTGCACCGTTTTGCACTACAAGAACGAAAACTAATACTTGATTTGTTTATTATTTAAAAACTCTCTGGACCTAGTAGTGGAATTTTCCTAATTGAAATTAGTTTGTGGTACAGTGGTTTACAAAATAAATGATGGTAAAAGGACGCCCTGTTCTTTTTTTCATTCCTATTTCAAGTTTTATACCAAAAACATATTGTGATATATATCGTTACCGCCACCCTTCACAATACATATTGTGATATGAATTTTATGCCAAATCAAAGGTTTGTAGGCTCAATCATCCAGGTAGATAACAGAAAAAGTATAAATCATGTCATCTGGACCAGTTTCTTTAAGGGAGAAATGTTTTGTCTTCCATCAGGAAGACTTCATCAGTCTGTGGCCTGCTAACCAGATCTGTCCCATAAGTAGCCTCATGGAACAGATCTGGTTGGCAGGCCACAGACTGATGAAGTCTCCTGGATGGAAGACAAAACGTTTCATAAATAAAGCTACGTTCAAGGCTGGTGAAAAGCTTGGGCATCTGGGCTTTACCAGAATTACTGAGTTAATTAGAAAAGACTGATGTTTGACGTGGCACAGAAGCTCACCACACCTATGAAGCGCTTATGTTGACATTACTGGATTCCAAAAAAATTAATTTTGTGAATTGTACGGTTAAAAAAAAATCTAAAACGAGTTGATATTTCTTCATTATATTTGCACAGCAGGTGATTTGTGCACGTGTTTGACCATATGTGTACACAGAATATTCCAGCTTGTTCAAGTTGAAGTGTACTTTTGAAAAACTGTTTATGCATCATTTATGTACATTGTTTAAATCATATTTATCTTATAAGATTCCAGTTTGTAAATATAAATAATGAATCTTCTTCATACACCAAAGTTAGTCATGGAGTTCCTCAAGGCTCAGTGCTTGGACCAGTACTCTTTACTTTATACATGCTTCCATTAGGTAAAATTATTAAACAGCATGGGATACATTTTCACTGTTATGCTGATGACACACAATTATATTTGTCCATTAAACCCAATGAATCCAATCAGCAACTGAGACTACAAGCATGTCTTAAAGACATAAAAACCTGGATGACCCTTAATTTTCTCCTGTTGAACACAGACAAGACTGAGGTTTTGATTTTTGGACCTGAGCACCTTAGGAATGAATGTTTCAGTCTTTCTCCCTCCTTAGATGACATTAATCTGTCCTCCAGCTCTAATGTTAAAAATCTTGGTGTTATTTTTGATCAGGACAGGTCTTTTATCCCCCACATTAAAAACGTTACTAGAACCTCCTTCTTCCACCTGCGTAATATCACTAACATTAGAAACATCTGATCTAAAGATGATGCAGAAAAACTGGTCCATGCATTTGTCACGTCTAGACTGGACTATTGCAATGGTTTATTATCTGGGTGTCCAAATAAGTCTTTAAAACGTCTTCAGTTGATTCAAAATTCTGCTGCCAGAGTCTTAACTGGAGTTACTGGGAGAGATCATATCTCTCCAGTTTTAGTTTCTCTCCATTGGCTCCCTGTCAAATCCAGAATTGAATTCAAAATCTTACTTCTAACCTACAAAGCTCTCAACAACCTAGCTCCATCTTATATTACAGATCTTATTGTTCCAGGTTTACTCGCGGTTTCTAGAGTTTCCAAAAGCAGAATGGGAGGCAGATCTTTCAGTTATCAGGCTCCTCTCTTGTGGAACCAACTTCCAGTTTCTGTCTGTGAGGCTGACACATTGTCCAGTTTTAAAACTAGGATTCAGACTTTCCTTTTTGCTAAATCCTATAGTTAGTGTCGGCTTGGGTTTCTTGAGCTGTCCCTTAGTTATGCTGCTACAAGGTTAGACTGCTGGAGGACAAACTGACCACACTTTTCACTCTGCTACTGTCTTTACTTACTCTGCTCAACCTGTTTTGTATTTGTAATTATTTTTTATATCCTTAACATGTGTTTTTTTGTCTTTCAGGTACACCTGGACCTATACCTGGACCTATACCTGGACCTATATCTGGACCTGGACCTATACCTGGACCTATATCTGGACCTGGACCTATACCTGGACCTGGACCTATACCTGGACCTGGATCTGGACCTGTCATTCTGTGTTCGTCTGTCTCTCCTTCCTGTCCTCTCAAACCAGCCGGTCAAAGCAGATGGCCGCTTATCCTGAGCTGGTTCTGCTGGAGGTTTCTTCCTGTTAAAAGAGAGTTTTTCTTTCCACTGTCTCCACTGTGCTTGCTCAGGATGGGAGACTGAGCTGAAGTGAAGATTCAACTTGTCTGTTGCTTCCTTAGATTGAGAACTTTACTAACTAGCTTTTATGTGAATGTTCCTGTAAAGTCCCTGAGACAGCTTTGTTGTGATTTGGCGCTGTATAAATACACTGAACTGAATTAAATTTAATTGTTGTATGCTGGTGCGACTACTTTTAAGACTAATTTATCTTCATACAAACAAGATGAAATGTCAGTCAGACTGTCGCTGCATGAAAACTAAGTGTTAACTCAGAGTTTAAAAAAAAACTTGAACCGTGAGCAGATGAAGACTGACGGTATTTGATTTTTCAGAGTTTTATATAAGAAACATAACTTATAAACACACTTCACTTCTCGTTTAGAATAAAACCTTTTGAGTTGAAATAGAACTTAAGTCTGTGGAAGCGAAGTCCTGCAGCAGTGAAAAACACTCGGTGTACGATTACTTTGTTTCAACAAGAGTTGTAGGAGTAAAATGTTGGTTTCCAAATAATTTTTAAACTGCTCAGAAGTTAGTGTGTGACAACATTCTGTGGGGAAATCATAAAAAGTCAAGTATATTTGTGTAGCACCCCATAAAATGCATCAAAACTTCAGCTCAGACATGTAAAGTCCAACTGTGGCCCGTGTCAACCCTGAAAGACGTTTGTAAAACGACGCATGTCGGAGCTCCACGAAGAGTCGGGTTTCACCAAAATCCCACCGATTTGGAATAAGTGTGTTCAAAGCCACGAAGCCGTCTTCCACATCCTGCTTCATGTCCACGGCTGAGCATGCTCTGTGTAAAATGTCTTGCACGTTCAATCAACTTTTCTGCAAGAACGGCTTCAGAGGATCTTCGAGGAGCTGCAAACTAAATGTCAGTGGCTGCCAGATTCCCCTGGGTTCACTCTTCAGCTGATTCAAGTCGCTCATCTTGAATTTCTTTTGTTAAGAATATAAAAATTTGAAGTTTTACCTTCATGACAGAGCAACAAACCTCCACAGTGAGCTGAGTAATATGCTCGTGCACGTGAACGCATCAAAATGAAAGCTGATAAATATTCAACACGGTGCGTTTGAGTCACAGAGAGTTTCCCTCCAGGCGAGCGTCGGCACAAACAAGACTTGTTGTAGGGATCACTGCTACGTCAGGTCACACAACACGTCTGATGAATCTCACACACACATGCACACACACATGCACAGTGTCCAGACCAATAACTTACACATGACAACGTTTTAGCTCGACTTGTTTGTCAAATGTAAAACTCAGTAAAGCCGAGTTGACTTGAATTATCTCCAAAATCTTAACAGCTGTAAACCTTACGATTACTTTCTGCAACTTCACCAGTAATTGTTCATGAGATGTTTTGCTAACAGACGGGATGTTTGGCATGACTCTCAGCTACTACCACATGAAATATTAGCTCAAAACCTGTAAAATGTAGTTTTAACCATTTTAATGTTTTGTAAGCTCAGATAACCAGTTGAAGATGTTCATCCAATGATTCATGTCTGAGAGTTTTATTAAACTTGTTCAGTAGTTTATAAGATATTTTGCTAACAGACGAACACAAACATACACGGACAGGGAAAAACAAAGTTAATTGCTCCATCTTTGAGCAGCGGGTGATAACATAACCCCTGAGAACTGTGCTGCTTCAGTTTGTATTGAGGCGTATTACTAGTGGCAACAAGTGCAACGTTCACTTGCACGGTTGACACCCTGGTGACAGAAACAAAAGAGACATTTTACTGTTTGATAGGGGACAATATGTCCACCTCCAAACCATGCCACCAGCCACAGTCCAGACGGAAACTAAAAATGTAAATGCCAGAAAATCCTGCCGTGAGTCATTTCCCTGACATAATAACTACGTGACATTTAGCAAACTTTCTTCAAGATGTGAACCGTCTTCTTGGATAAAAGTCAACACGTGGGACAAGGCAGTCACAAGCCTCCATTTCCTAATCCATCACTTTTAATACTTAGCTTGATTTTTCTTAGGACAATAACGCATTTGTCTATGTTTGTGTTAGCTTGTATGCATGTTAGCTGAACGTCTTATAAACCAGAGAATGGGTAGAAATCAAACTTTTTAAATTAATCGCTGAATGTACCTTCTGGAGTCATATATACACTGTACACACATATACATATACATATACATATACATAT
>NW_023622425.1:779-4790 GCF_014905685.2 Nematolebias whitei | reverse complement strand
TCAACACCTCATTTTCAACACCAGAGCTGTCCAGCTGAAACACGGACACCAATTTGGACACAATGTCATCCACATCAACATTTCCAAAAGGATAACACATGTAGTGAACTTGACCTGATGTCAAATCAATGACCTTAGGATCATATGGTCAGGAACTGTCATTTCGTTGATCTGCATCTAGAGATACAGGTTGATCGATCCTGAGACTTTCTTTCTTGAATTAATCAAGTGGAAAAGACAATTCTCTATGATCATTACTATTTTACAAATGTTTGATAATCAAATTGTGTTAGTTCAAACAATGTTTACATGTTGAAGTGAACTACTCATTTTTATTTACTTAAACAGTAGTAATGATTTTTATTCCTCATTCAAAGAAGAAATCAGGGTAATATGCATTTCTTGATTTTTCTGTCTTCAATGAGCAACTTTGTAAGTGTGTTAAAGTTCGAGCTTCGGTCAACTAAAAAGTTTACTGAAAAGAAATGTCATGTTTAACTTTTACAGCACGATACAGGAGAGGTGGCACCACGAAGTCTGGTTTTTCCATGATATCTTTCTGTCTGTTCTTAAACAATCCTTGACTTTCCATAACACCTTACATCACAAACCACACCTCTGTTCTGGTCCATCCACGAATCAGAAAGCTCTCAAATGAACCGGAAGTATACCCCGTTTAAATGTGGCAACTTCCCAGTTCAACAGTAGAGTTGAGAAGAGATGGGTTACAGAGTTTCAGAGTTCAAGAGTTGAGGATGGAAGAGTTTCCAGAGTTTTGAGAGTTCCAGAAAAGTTCAGAGTTCTGAAGGAGTTCAGAGTTCTTGGAATCCAGAATGCAGAGACGATTTTGGGAATTATAACTTCTGTTTGGATAACCTCGCACGACTCTCGAGGTATTTTAGCTGTTCTCAACGGAGACGCTGAAAGTGGCTGGAAGTAGGACTTCACGCCGACCTGATCTATCTTCAGAAAGGTAAAGTCGACCTTCACCCAAAAGTGTACTGTTTGGGACAAGCTGATTTCCAAAGAGCGTGCTGTTCTGGTTAAAACAGATAAATTCCCTCACACATCTCTCTGTAAGATAAATCTCAATTTTCCATCTTCAAACTCTCCTTTCTGCTAGAAAATTAATCCAGATGTTTTCATTAATGTCTGTGGTGAAGCAACGGAAAATCATGGCCGTATGGTTTTCCTGGTTGTAAAACTGATTAATTGATGTCTGCCGTTTTAGCTGAAAAGTGAAAACAATCGCCGTATTGTTCTCACTTCCTGTAAAACTATGCTGTTGTTATTTTCATATTTTGCCAAATTAATGTAAATGTTTGATGTTAATCTTTGATTCTGTAAATAAATGACCCCATTCATTTTGATGGGTCAAAGATATAGAACGTCTCTCGTTACATTTCTGTTAAATTCAATGCACGCATGTTACACAGTTCAGAAAAATGAAGAACCCGTTTAATGTATGAATATATCTCAGCATATGTCATACTACACACATGTAGCTGGTAACAGGCTCGATGGAGGAAAAGTCAGTAAATCGTCTCTCAAATTCTGCTGAGATGCTCTGAACCTGCTTAGAATAGTGTGCACTGTCCAGTTGTGGGACTTCTTTCCCTTGGCGCTGTAGCTCTGCCTCCATGTGTGGGAAGTTTCGCAGGTCCCTGCGTTGCAGCCGACTTGTGAGCAGTTGCAGCCTGCTTTTGAAGGTGCTCACAGAACTGATCATGTGGATTATGTTTTTGTCCTTTCCCTGAAGCTCCAAATTCAGTTCATTGAGCAGGCTGGTGAGATCTGTGAGGAAGGCTAAATCCAAAAGCCACTGGGTGTCCTCTAGTTTTGAATGTTCACCATGATCTGACAGCTTCAGAAAATCCCTGATCTCAGGCAACAGCTCACTGAATCTGTCCAGAAATTTATCTCTGCTTAGCCACCTGACGTCCATGTGCAGCAGCAGGTCTGTGTGGTCTGCTCCTGCCTCCTCCAAGTGAGCCCGGAACAACCTCCTCTGCAGACTCCTGGCCCTTATAGAGCACACAGTTTTCATGGCAACATCCATCACTTCCTTCATGTTTAAAATCTTCCCACACAGGGCCTGTTGGTGGATGATGCAGTGATAGTGCAAAATGTCTGGGAAAGCATCATTCTGCTTGCAGAGTGCAACAAATCCACTGGTGTGACCAGTCATTGCTGGAGCGCCATCAGTTGTTATAGAAATTAGTTTAAAGAGGGGCAAGTTGCTTTTATTAACAAACTCCATAAACACATTAAAAATATCTTCTCCTCTTGTGTGTCCCTTCAAAGGCAAGATGGTGAGCAGCTCCTCTTTTGCACTCATGTCTGCAAAGGCCATTCTGATAAAAACACACAGCTGGGCTACATCCACCATGTCTGTCGACTCATCAAACTGAAGAGAGAAACACTCACATTGTTCCACGTCCTTTTTTAGCTGCTCCTCCACATCCACAGCCATTCCCTCACATCGCCGTGTCACTGTTTGTCTGGACAACTGCACGTCTTTAATAGCAGCTACGATCTCACTTTTATTTTTAAAATCATGAAAAAGCGCATCTGCAGCCTCAATAAACGCTTCTTTCATAACTTGTCCATCGCTGAAAGACTTCTTATGTTGAGCCAGGATGCGGCTAACACGGTAGGAAGCTATCGTAGCAGCTTTACCTTCTGTGCTGGGCCGAGTGAAGACTGACTGCTGGGCTGCAAGCTTGTTTTTTAGCTCCCGCACTTTCTGAGTCCGTAAAGAACTTTTAAGAGGGAAATCTGTCTCAAACCGTTTGTGCATCGTCTTGAAATGCCGCTCCAAGTTACACTTTTTGAGTAAGGCAACGCTCGAATTACAGATGAGGCAAATGGACTTCGAATTAGAATAAACAAAAAAATACTCCTCCTCCCACTCTGTGTGAAAATAATAAGTTTTCGTTTGCTTGTTCGCTAGTTTTCCATCCATGTTTTCTGCGCACCGACATTACTCCACGACTGAGCCTAAAGTCTCGTGAGAGCTGTGTCACCGCACCCAAAACTCGCGAGACTATGTCTGTGAGAATACAAGTCAAGGTTTTGGCCCGCGAGCGACTGGTTGGGCACACCAGTTGTAGAATGTAGCCTTTTCAATTTATTTTCATGCACACACCAGTTTTATTCTGTGGTGTAGTGTCAGTGAACGTTAAATCGCTCTGTCATCAGCCGACAGATGACTCAGCTGAATTTTGCATGACCTTCTTTTATATCTAAATTAAAATAGCCTTGTTCTATATTTTTCCAAATAATTTTGCTCTAAAAATATTTTTGTTTGTAATATAGCCTATCTTTAGAGTTTATTTTTTTAGGCTATTAGTTTGTATGTTAGTACCCATTTGGTGATTTGTTAATAAAATAAATTTTATATCTTCCTTTCCTGACGTTTTTAAAACTATCATGTCAAACTGATTTCCTTACAAAAGCTGTAAAAGCGTAATTTAACAAAAGTGGTTTTTTTGGGTTCGGCCCTCTAATTACCGGTAATCCATTCGGTCCGGGTGGGGCTCAGGGTTGGGGGGGTCTACGGGCTCGGTCTGGTCCGGGCCACATTTATTAGGCCTGAATGCAACTCTCCTTCAGAAACATTCACACAATAAAACAGATATTAAACTTTATTAAAAAATCATATTAGTGAAGAATTTGAATTTCTTTTGTTTGGTTTCAGATGTTTTTCATCATGCCATCATGAAAACTTTAATAAACTCTTCTCTCCTTTCTTCCCCTTGTCTTTGTCCCCCCCCCCCCTGTTATCTCCTGCATGCAGCTGACTGCCTCTGTCCTCTGGGTGTCAGCACTCGCATTATCCTTCATCCAGCCACACAGCTCGAAGAGAAGCGGTCCCTGTTTCTGTCTGCATGGGCTTCATCTTTTCACCATTCTTCTCCCCCACACAGTCCCTCCCCCATCCTCATGTCTTTGTGTGTTAGCGTTTTTCCTTCAGACCCCCCCCCCCCCCCCCCCCCCCCCCCCCCCCCC
>NW_023622425.1:0-679 GCF_014905685.2 Nematolebias whitei | reverse complement strand
CCCCCATCTGTCTCCACAGCAGCTGCCAATATTGTGTGTCAGCCATTCTTTTCAGCCTATCACAGCTTCTCATGTGCACACATTTTTCAATCAATACATCTGCAGTAACCCTGTCTATAAAACTTTGGGTGTGGGTGTGTTTTTTGGGGTGTGTGTGTGAGTGTGTTTGTGTGTGGGGGCGAAGGGGTGTGTGTGTGTGGTAAATAGCAGCTATTGATCAGAAGTTCAGCATGTGGACTGTAAGAGGAGATTCCTGGTCCAGTCATCTTTCGGCTCCCAGCAGAAGCTGAAGGTGACTTTGGAGAACTTGATGAACCACATCACCGAAAGACCCCCCCCCCCCCCCCCCCCCCACACACACACCAACACATATTGCTCCATCAGCTAACATTTCTGACAGACTCAATTTTTTATGACACACTGCTATATACTATTTTAATTTTTTTTAATTAATTGATGCGTTATTATTTTTCTGTTTATGACAAATAATGTAATTGTAACAAATACAGTAAAACACAAAATAAAATAAAAAAAGAGCTGCACATCTGTGCATCCCTCTCCTCTCTACTGATGTTGGAAGGTAGTGGCACTCACCACTCTTAGCAAGGACAAAAACATCATCATTCTCCCAGCAGACAAAGGAAGGTGCACAGTGATTTTGAACCAGAAAGACTATCAT
>NW_023622424.1:2497-4790 GCF_014905685.2 Nematolebias whitei | reverse complement strand
TGCGTGTGTGTGCTTTACACATGGTCTTGATTATACAAGGCTTCGAGGCCTTCAAACAGAGTATGAAACATACAGAATAACACAGTATGGACAACAGGATGGACATGTCCTGACATGCCCGTTCTGTCTGGGCAGGCTGACCTCCGTACTTATTTGACAGGCCGAATAATTTTGCACTCCCCACTTTTCAATTTTTTATTTGTTAAAAAAGTTTGACACATCCAATAAATTTCATTCGACTTCACGATTGTGTCCCACTTGTTGTTGATTCTTCACAAAAAATTAAAATTTTATATCTTTATGTATGAAGCCTGAAATATGGCAAAAGGTTGAAAAGTTCAAGGGGGCCGAATACTTTCGCAAGGCACTGTAAAGATAAAAATGTAATGAGAGAGTCTGCGTGAAGTTAATGATGTCCAGTTATCCAGTGAATACAGGGTGCAATGATGGGTATGATAGTTACAGCCAGTTATACCTTAGCAGACCATGACAGACAGCATCCAACATTTGCAGGGTTCTTGTAGGAGCATTCATGTAAATAATGTCACTGTAACCAATGGAGGGAAGGAAAGTCACAGTTACAAGGCGTTTCCTAGCATTCAGGGTTAGACAGGATCTGTTTCTGAAAAAGAAACCCAGTTTAACTTTCATTTTCTTTACTAGGTTTTTTCACGTGGAGCTTAAAAGAGAGATGCAAATCAACCAAGATACCAAATTATTTGTAGGAATCGACAAACTCAATAGGGGCACCATTCAAAGATAAAATTGAAGGAATGAACTGCTGAGACCGACTTCTTGTTTGAAACCAGCATACCCTTGGCTTTTTTTCATCGTTTAGGATAACTGAAATCAGATTGGATGATGCCAAAAGTGGACTGCAAAAGCTGGAGAACCATAGCAACTGTTTTAGCTCAAATATAAATAACTGCATCACCAGCACAGAAATTTAAGGATGCATCGGGGATGCTCTGACTTACATTACCTATGTAGATTGTAAAGAGGGTGGGTCTTAAGACTGAGCCTTGTAGTACACCATTGTTGATTGTTTAATAACTGGAGGAAGTACCATTAAGTTGAACACATTGCCTCCGATCTGAGAGATAGAGAACCAACCAATGGTGTGAGCTGAAAAAACAATTTCCGAGAACTTATGACATAACATGTCATGATCCAGTGTCAAAATCTTTAGACAGGTCTAAGAAAAGTGCAGCACAATAATCCTTAGCATCCAGTGCTTTAACATTATTAAAAAATTTCAGCCAAGTAGTTGTTGAGGGCGGCTGTGGCTGAGTGGTTAGAGCAGTCGTCCTCCAATGCAAGAGTTGGGGGTTCGAATCCACCAGCAGTCACATGCCTAAGTGTCCCTGGGCAAGACACTGAACCCCTCGTTGCCTGCGATGTGTGTCCCATCGGTGTATGAATGTGATAAAGCTCTGATTAGTCTCTTTAGAATTATTTGTTCAATTAGCTTTGTAGAAATCTAGTAGAGTGCTGTATGAATGGGTAAATGAGGACGCAGATTGTAGGTAAAGCGCTTTGAGTATCTCGATAAAATACAAAGGTGCTATATAAGTACAGTCCATTTACCATTTGTTGTGCTGTGCTGTTTCTTGAAACCAGATTGATGGAGAGGTAAGATGTTAAATGAGTCCAGATAATTTTTGATTTGAGAGTTTATCAGTTTTTCTAAAACCTTGGCTAAAATGCTGAGTTTAGAGATTGGGCAATAATTGTTCAGTGAGGTGGGGTCACCGCCCTTCAGCAAAGGTAGAACAAACGCTGTTTTCCAAGCGTCTGGAATGGAGTTTTGGCTTATGGACAGATTAGATGTGGGACACCAGTACTGCGAGGATATGAGTGGCCAGCATTAAGAAATAAAGTGGGAGTTCATCTGGTCCTGCAGATATTTTAGAGTCTAGACCTTTTAACAATTTACTAACCTCACTAACTAAGAACGGAGAAAATGAAAAGGTCTGTTTTGTTGAAGACTGACTTCAGAAATTTGATTCATAGATGTTTGGCTTAAAGGAGAAGTGGCTGATCTACCATTAGTAACTGGCAAACAAAGAACTAAAAACTAAAAAATATCTGTTGAAACAACTCAGGATCTCGTGCTTATTTGACAGAGGAACAGAGTTAACAAGAAGTTGTAATGGCAGGTATGGTATGGTATGGTATAAAGTTTATTCATTTTAAAAATACAAAACAGTTTCATAACTATATAAAAAAATACAAGAGATTTAAAGTGAAAGGCAGCAGAAAGAAGAAAAAATCTTATTATATCTGCCCCTTT
>NW_023622424.1:0-2487 GCF_014905685.2 Nematolebias whitei | reverse complement strand
AGTACAAAACAATTCCATAACAATATAAAAAAAGATACAAAAGATTTCGAATGAAAGGCAGCAGAAAGAAGAAAAAAATCTTATTATATCTGCCCCTTTTTTCAAACTATTATTTCAATCATAATAATTTTCAAGTAACAGAACAAAATGAATAACTCTTTCAAATTTTTTTCTAATACAAAACACACACTTAGCTACCTTATATATACTTTTTTAACAATTCAGCTTTGATCTTTTTCTTAAATGTACACATTGACTGGGCATTTTTCAAATCACTCTCTAGACAATTCCACAATCCAATTCCTTGGATTGAGGTAGACCTTCCCTTCAGACTAGTTCTGAATTTTGGTTTGATAAATATCTCTATCCCCTTAAGATTATAACAGCTTTGTCTTTTAACAAAATTTCCTTGGATATTTAATGGTAATGTGTTATTTTGAGCCCTATACATAACTGATAAAATACTGTAATCTACCAAATCATGGAACTTGTTGAGGTCTTAATCAAACATTGAGAACCAACTTTCAAACACTTAGCTCAAAAACTGCCTCAACTCGAGATCGTTCAGTGGAAGGAAGACAAAGTCAAAAACACAGCCTGAGAAGTGGTTCTGAATTCAGACAAAGATTTATTTTACCTTCACAGCGCTGGAAAGGGAGACGTCTCACATGCACCTTACATCCATCTAACACGTCTAAGTTACAAAATGTCTTTGCTTCGTTTTTATACAGCATTATTGGGATGTCCTTATCATGATGTTGTTCTGAGTCAGTCGGTGCTACTGGGCGTGGTCTGGCATGGTCTTGTTTTTTTTGCCCACTGCCCCAGCTGAATGTGGTCTGTTCTGGCAAGATAGCAACGGGCTCTGGTTCTCTTGTACAAGGAGTTACGCACATCATGAACTTCTATGACGTACATCATGATTTTGCAGTTTTTTACCATACACAGAGAAATATTTCATGTCAGAGCATAGCAAAAAAGATGACATTATACAACAAACTTCAATAACTTCAGTTGATAAAATAATGTGCTTGATGGGAGACAGTAATGCTTTCTGGTGATAATTCTTACAGCTCTTTTCTGTAAAATAAAATAGTCTTTGTAAATGTTTTACACGCTTTCCCCCAAACATCAGTGCAATAGATTAAATGTGGAACAATGATTGTGTTATACAACATGTACAGAGCTTTATCATTTAATAAATCCCTGACTTTGTATAGTACTACAATATATTTAGCTATTTTTGTTCTTACATAATTTATGTGATTTTTCCATGTTAGCTGTTGTTGTGAAATAAGATTGTGTTCCTTGTTGAATCTGACTCCCACTTCTTGTTTTACTTTGAAATTGACCCACTTCCTGTTTTACCTTGAAGAGGCTCCCACAGATTGATTTATGTTCCTGTTTACATCATGTAACACGATGTCTCACACTTCTGATTGGTTTGAAACTGGCCAATCCCATGACAGCAGGCTTAGAGCGCGGTGAAAAGTTAGTTTTGCTGTGTGAAGGAACGCCCTGTTTTTAGACAAAGGAAAGTGCGTTCTCTCCTCGAAGCAGTCAGCCAGACGGAGCAGAGAGACGGTCGACTTCAGATTCCTCCTTAACAAGGTTGTATCGTATAGTTTAAATGGATGCGCATCCAATTAATTATATGTTAAAATAATGACTGCATTTAACTAATCCACTGTTTATGCTTGTGAATCTGTGACTTTCTTTGCTTATTAAATATTCGTAAACTTGAAGGTGCGTTTGTCGTATTCTGAGTGCGTGTCTTGACTCCTCCTGCAGGGGAACGGTAACAGCAGAGCTCGGGTGGAGAAATAAGAGAAAAAACACAACAAAATGGAGGTCCCACCGAGATTTGAAAAACAGTTACAGAGTCCATCACACTGATCTACGGCGCGCCATAAAGAGAAGGTAAGCAGAGCCAGTTGATTACGAAATCTGTAAATTGGGCTTACTATAGGCAAATTTGCTCAGTGTGTGTGACTCCCAAATAAATAGTTTTAAATAGAGAAGTTTACGTCGACGATAAGAATAGATAAAAGTAAGATAAAGTAATAAAACCAGTCCCAGATAAATCACGCAGTAGTCGAGCCCACCAGAGATCGACGGGTCTCTGGACCAGAGGGGGTGGGGTTGTAGGATAAATCATTTATTCGCCGTCATCCCTGTAACTCTGAGACTAAGTTGAACTGTAAACTTGTTAGGTTGGTGTCTAACTGAAAACAGTGTTAATTTAAACTTACTTAAAAATTGGAAGTTCATTAAGTAAGTGCGGGACTGGGTGGAATAGTAATTAATTAAATACGACGCACGCACCGAATAGATTAAAATAAAATCAGCACTAATAATTAGATTTGTTGAATAAAATAACTTATCATCTGTGGTGGGTATAAGAGGTCACAGGTTCACAACTATGGCTGTCTTCTAAGATATTGTTGTGGAATAATATTTGTTCCTTTTAGAATCTGACTCCTAATT
>NW_023622423.1:0-4790 GCF_014905685.2 Nematolebias whitei | reverse complement strand
ATATATATATATATATATATATGTGTGTGTGTGTGTGTGTGTGTGTGTGTGTATGTGTTGTCAATATGTGTCTTCTTGTAAATTTTAATATATTTAAAGGGACAGTAATTGTTTTCTGTGCCATGTATCAAACTGACTACATGGTCTGTTTATTGTAATTTTGAGTCTAGACTTATTTATGACTTTTATTATTCAAACAGATAAAATCTGCTGTCATTTCTTATTTGAATCTATTAATTTTACTGCATGTCCAAAGAAGCTTAAGGACAAACTGGTTGCGCTGCAAGTTTATCTGAAGTGTAACACTCAAACATAAGAACTTGTCAGACCATGATTTTGTGCCAAACATCCATAAAATGAGTCAATCTCAGAAAGACAAACAGAGACGGCCATTTGTTTACCTACAAGATCTCTAAATGGACACGAGACGAGGTTGGATGGTGAAAAATGTTTGCTTTCATGCAACAGAAAAACAAGATTTCTTGGTTAGTTTCTAAACCTCAGTCTGGGGAGGGCATGGAGATTGCAATGATTCGGTTTCAGACACTGCATACTGTAGATAGTTTCAGTTTAATTATGTGTGGTACGTTTTTCTCACCGTCATCTTGCAGCCACCAGGGAGTGTGTAGTTGTACTTCTCATCCGACGCCTCACCAGATGCTGTGTGCATGAAACAGCTCATACGTACTTGGCTTCTGTGTGTGTCAGCTCTAATTGACTAAAGTTTTACTATTTTACTGATTCACTGTTGAAACGCGTGAGCCAAAACTCATAGATGTCTGTTCCTGTTCCATTTGCCTGTTTCTTTTATTGGTGGCAGCAAGCTTCATCTAGCAACAATAACTAATTGCAAATCTTTACCCATTTATATATGTTTTAAGTAAAATTCAATCAACAAAAAGCAGCTTTTAAAAAATGGTGTAAAATGCCATCACAGCTTGCTTTAGGTGTTCCCAGGTTAATGTGGTGGTGTTTAGTTTGGTAGAAGTAAGCATGAGACACAGGTGACAAGAAATGATGGAGTTGTGGCTGTTTTGGTCAAACTTTCAGAAAAAACATCTAGCACAATCTCATGCATTGTCACATATTATGTTTAGAGTACAAGTGCATGTGTTGTGGTTGACTTTAAGCTTTAACCAGAACAATTTTTAGCTCAATAAATGTGAAAACGTTAGAATTATAGCAATTGTTGTGTCTTCTGTGGTCAGTTGACTGTGGCGGCCATTTGAATTGGCTCCAGTAGTTAATCAATTGCAGATATACATTCAATGACTATTTCCTGATAAATATTTATGAAATCTAATCAGTGGTTCACAAAATATGTTACTAAAAACAAACAAACCAAAAAAAAAAAAATCCACACAATTTACTCCAAATAGTTAATGGCAAAATTTAACCAAGGACATTGTGCAATCTGCCAGTGCTCACATTCTTTGTTGGAGAAAGTACTCAAACACTGTACTTAAGTAAAAGTACAAATAAACAGACAACAATGTACTCTAGTAAAAGTAGAAGTACCACATTAATGTTTTTACTTAAGTAAAAGCAAACAAGTACTTGTTTTTAAAAATACTAAAAGTATTCAAAGTAAAAGTACTTGCTTAATGTATTACCTAATGTAGTGGTCTACAATATCATACCTACCGTATGTATATTTTCTGTAATACATGAATATAGTTGTTTTAATGAACGATGCTGCAGATAATACATGTTTTTATTGTGTTTACTCCGTGACACAGTTCAAACTTGGACTTGTGATTCTGTGCATCAGAATTTCAGGAATGACCTGCAGAGTTAAATGACATTAATCAAAATAAGAAAATGAATGATTATACCTTTGAAAGTTTTTATTTAACACAAAACCAATGTGTCATTTTAACTGCAGTAAACACATTAAAGTAAAAGTTGTCTGCCTGAATAAAAGGAGCATTAGACACAACTAACAAAGGAACAGGCTCTGATCATTTCAACTCCAGTTTGTCATCAACTCTAGTTAAAATACTGTCTAAACCTTGTAATGGGTCAATAGTGAACAATGTTTTAACTTCCTGAAAACATTTTCAAAACTTGGACCCGAGTGTCGAGTCATTTGGAGACATCTCTTGTCTCCTAACATCATGAACTGACACATTCTAATATTGCAGCAAGAATTTCTTGTTCAAGTTCAGAAGAAGTTGGTTTTCAAAGTTTTTTGGGTCCAGTCTGGCTCTTTTGGGATAATCTGTCCTGCTGTTGACATGATGGTCTGTTCCCTTGTCTGTTTTCTTTGTGTGTTCATGTCTTCAACTTTTCTGTTTCTTGTGTTTTGTCATTTTCTCACACTCCTCAGTCTGCCTCTCCAGCCTTTAATCAGTCACACCTGTCCAGCTGCACTCATTAACCACTCTTCCTCTGCTCTATTTAAACTCCTTCCATCCACCTCCAAACCGTCCCGTCATTGGTATTACACCAGGTCATGTAGGCCAGTTTCTATAAAGTTGGTCTCAAATGGCCCACCAGTTTTAGTAAAATGCATCTAGTAGATTCATTTGATATTTAGCTAACATCCAGACATACAATTAAAAACATTATTGTCTGCCTTTTACCTTTTGGAGATAAAAAGATTGAACTTGAGTGAACACTAGTTGTTTATATTTTTCTTGTATTCCGTCTCTTCCACGACCATCTAATCTTTATATTATTTTAGAAAATTAACCATTTTAAATCTTACTTTTTATGCATTTTATTTATTGTTTTGGTAGGCATCTTTTTCATCCGTACTCATCTGCTCACACAGACTCATGTTCATGCTGCTGTTGTTCGGCGTATTGTGTTTATCCTACAAAGTACTAGTGCTTAGCGTAACATTTTATACTTTTGTTGGATGTAACTGGGACCCTGTGTACACAGTTTCGTTCCACCACATGTACCACATGAGATGTGAATGACAAATAAAGAAACTTTGACTTTGATCTTGCTAAAATAAGTGTAATATTGGATTGTCAGGCAAAATAACCTGCTGTATGTAAAATGACTACATGTGGTACAACAGACTTAAAATAATTTAAACTCACCAGTTTTACATGTGCAAATAATTATGTTTGATTTTTTTAATGTCGCAAAAAAATCCACTCCAGAGTTTTTGGACGACCCTCCAGATCTGTAGCTAGGGAAGATGCCTGGTTTTAGATTAAGCCACACAAGTCAACCTAATCTGTTTCTAAGGGTGCATTCACAGCAGCCCTGTTTAGTCCGCTTTAATCGAACTCTAGCTCGTTTTCCTAGAAAGTCCGGTTCGTTTAGGGAGGTGTGAACGCACCATCGAACTTTGTCACGGAACAAAAAGGCGAACTCTGGCCTGGGCTAAAACCTAGGTCTCGGTCCGGTAGAAGAGAACTCCAGCGCGGTTCGAGTACAGTGTGAATGTAAACAGACCGGACCCGCTCTGCAGGACAAACAAACATGCATTTCTCTGACCTTATATGGAGCCGTCAGCTGCCTTGTGTGAAAAACAACATTTTCCATGGTCTTCTGTCTTATCTTCTGCTCATGCCAAGTCCATTTTTGAAAAATGACAAAATATAACTCCTAAAACTGCTAAAACTTGATGCCACTTCGTTTTTATTTTTATTTACAGAAGAAGAAGAAGACGTGTCTTCAGAGGTTTTTGTGTCGTTTCTTTCAGTAGTTCTTGGTGCAGCGCCCCCACAGGCGAGCAGGGGAACAGGTTGGTTCAACAGGTTGACTCGACTGCACAGTGCAGTGTGAATGCAAACGCACCAGCTCAAATGTAAACAAAAGGTCATGAATATTGGTCCCGAACCGAGTCTACCGGACTATCTGGTGTGAAAACGACCTCAACCTCATGCACCATTCAGGCCCAGCCAGCCGGGGTGGATAGCTGCTTGTCCTGAGTCTGGTTCTGCTAAAGGTTTCTTCATGTTTCCTCTGTTACATCTGCGTTTGCTTAGGATGAGAGACTGAGGCAAAGTGAAAACTTGAATCAGTCTGCTGGCTCCTTAGAAAAATATTGTTATTAACTGATTTTTATGTATGTAAATGTTTCTGTTCAGTGCCCTGAGACGACCTCTGTTATGAATGGGGCTATTTAAACAAACTGAATTGAATTGAATTTTTATTTTTACTGAACTGGATCGTACGGGCTGCACCGGCCTGCATCATCCAGCCATAGTCGACCACAGAGAGACAGACGAGCAGACGTATAATTTTTTTTTAGCTTGCATGCCTTTGATATACAGTAGTCCCTCGCTACTTCGCGGTTCGTTTTTTTGCGGCTTCGCTATATCGCGGTTTTTCAAAGTGAGATTGGACATGACACAGTTGGCTGATTGATGGATGAGCCATGGGTTGTTTATTTAAAATAAATTATTTTAAATGTTTTTGTAACATATGTGAAGCCCACAAGTGCAAGAAGAAGCTCCCTTCTGTGGCCGATCAGCTGATTTCCGTCTGGAACACATTTCTCCCGCAGCAGCTTTGCTAACCCTTTGCTGTTCAAATGCACTGATTGACTTTTATTTTACAACTTAAAATTCAAAGTATGTCACATTGTCAAATCATCATAATCACAAAATATAAGTGTTAAGTTATTTTAAATTATTTTAGAACTTCTATGTTCAGTAATTGCAGTGTAATTGATCAAGAAGTACATTTCTGCTCCGTGCTGCAGAGCTGAAGCTGTGACATCTCTTTGATATCCTGCTGCACTTCTCTGCTATTTAATGTTATATACTGTAACATTTTAAATAAACAATCCATGGATTGTTTATTTAAAATGTTACAGTATATAA
>NW_023622422.1:4289-4791 GCF_014905685.2 Nematolebias whitei | reverse complement strand
TAGGTATAGATTGACATAAAAGCATTAAAATAATCATTCCTATATCATTCCACCCTTGCCTTTTATGGCAATGTAGACATTTAATTCTGAAAAGTAACACACACAAAATGTATATGTTTGAATAGGCATAAAGGCAACTTAATATATTGATATAAAACATATTTTTATATCATTCCACCCTTTTGCCTTTATGACATGTAAAACATAATTCCACAATACAACTGTTTAGTTTTGAAAATGCCATCCCTTTAAGTTGAACTCTAAACGATCTCCGACCTCTGAATGGTCGAGTTCTCCTGAAATTGAAATTGTTCTGGGACTTTATCCTAAATAAACTCACTCACACAGTTAAGAAAATCCAGATTGTTCTGGGACTTTATCCTAAATAAACTCACTCACACAGTTAAGAAAATCCAGACGAGTTTCAAACCCCTGGAACGTTTTGATTCATTACATTCCCACTGACACGATCATTGTAAATCAAAACACCTGGTAGGTGTTC
>NW_023622422.1:0-4189 GCF_014905685.2 Nematolebias whitei | reverse complement strand
TTTTTTTTTTTTTTCCAAACCATGTACCAGCTGTATTATAAATTTCCTGATTAATTCTTTTTTTAAACCCTAAACAAGTTCCCAAAATACACAAAGTTAATACAGAGATACATAGATCAAACTAGTTATTCTTCTTTTCACTAAACAAACAAAAGGGATACTGCATATATTTTGCGCCGTAGATAATATTCCTGCGAATATATCCCTCCTATGGTGAGCCGACACCTACACTATTAGTTTTAGCCACATGTAAAAACCTTGTTCTGGGTAATGTAAGTCGATACCTGAAGACTGGATACGTTGGACTTATGAGACCTGATCATTTCAGTTAACTCCATGGACTCATTCAATGCGCATTTTAAATGGTCCATAGAGACTCGCCACGGTACTTTCAGAACTTGAAGGCGAGTGTCAGAACTATAATTAGTCAAACGATAAGTCCGTTTGTTCCAATGCCACAGATATACACCTGTCAAACACCCAGAAAAAGGCACCTTAGGTAACTGAGGATGACTCCTAATTGTGGCTACACACAGAGTGTGTGGGCCAATCTGCCATAACATATCCCTCGCTGGTTCATGAGTCCAATCACACAATACCTTGTCTCTGGTTAAACATGGGTTAACATGATTAGTTTCAACATACATATCACTACTATCAAACTAGTTCTCTAGCCTAGTTCATGAGTTCAATCACACAATACCTTGTCTCACATAATTGCATGTCATATGTGAGAGTTGTCTGTGGCTCAAACCACTCACCCTGTACTTTTATTTTTTTTTTAAAACCAGTGTCCTTGTACAGTTATTAAAGGCAAAATGTGATATTTGCATAACTGTGGTTGCCTTCATTACATTTTGTCAATTCAGGTTTTAAATGTTCCATACTCTCCTCCACTTATGATGATTCGATGTAGTGACCACCCTCTGGCAGCGCTCCTCTTGCAGCTGTACATGGAAAAATTGCAAGGTACACAGGAAAACAAGTTCAAAGCTTCAATTATGTTGGAGAGCACTTCTTCTGTGCTCCCCACATCTTTGGCTGCAAGTTTATTTCTTTTATCAGTATTTTGACCGTTTCTTCTTGAGTCATGACAACTGATGGTATCCAGAACCTTTCTTGAGTAACTGCCAACGAAGCACGTCTCCTCCTTCTCCTTAATTGGCAGTAAAAATCAAACTTCGTTCTCCCCCTTTTTTTTTTCTTTCATCTGGTTTAGCATGTACAGTTCCCACACATGTTACACAGTGGGGCCTCCACACAACTCTAATTTGACATCCTGTAGGTACCACTGGGATGGTTTTCCTGTGGTAGCATGCCAAAAGTCACTTTGCACTCAGATCTTGCTTGCATTTTTTTTTTTCAACCAAAGTGAACACCTGATCCTCCTCCAAGACACGTCCTGGTGTTGCTGATGAGGCGTTGTCCATCTGCAACAAGGCACGTGATGCCCAAACAGCCTGCACTACTGGCACCTTGTCACCAGCTTCTCATGTTGTCCTCGGGGCGACCTTGATCGTCCAAACAACCAAGACCAGGAGAGAATCAAGCTGTGGAAGCAAGAAAACTGCTTTTCAACAAAAAGAGAGAAGAATTAGTTTTCTCTTTAATAACACTTATGAATTGGTACATTTACCCATTTTTCCTTCTCCTGCCTCTGGGATATTGCAGACCCAGACCAATTTTATAACTTGAATTTGACCTGAAATCACTGTCACTGGCTCTAGAACAGTTCATTCATTCTCCTAATCAGCCCAGCAGCTTTGTGGGTGATAAGGAAATATGATAAATCCATTCAACATGTTTTTCAGCAGACCAGTCTTTCACCTGTTTTCCAGTAAAATGGGTCCCATTACCTGTTTGTATCTGAAGGGGACCCTCATAAAATTATTTCATCATTCTAAGACATTTTAAAGTAGATGTCTGATTTGCATATTTACAAAGATGAGTCACCAACACACCTGAATATGTATCTATAGCCGTACATACATATCTACACCCCTGTGACATGGCAAAGGGCCAATGAAATCCGTTTGCCAGATCTGATATGGCCCCTTTTCCCCTATTTGTCCCTGCATTTTACTATTGTGACTCTCTCTCTTCTAATGCTGCATGCTTCACATCGTTGTATTTGCAGTTTCATCATCTGTCTTGTTCTACAACTAATCAAACAATTCTTCATACATAACCACTTCATGCAAAAAGTGTCAATAATTAACTTTATTTATTAAAAAGAAATCCTTCTTCTAGTCTTGGCCCCACTCAAAATGTTTAACTCATCAGTTTTCAAAACTGAGATGTTAACTTTTTCCACAGAACCCCTCTTGAAAAGAGCTGAACTTTCACTTTAAATGTGAAACATCTGCAAAACAAGATGGTGAAATTCTTTTTATCTCAGATATTTTTGGATACTTCTAGAGTTGTTTTTAGATGCTGTCAAAACTATAGCTGCAGGTAAACCATTTATAAACAACATATGTTGCACTTCCTTCCAAACAACATACGATGCACTTCCTTCAAAACAACCAGCTTAACTTAACACATCCAAACAACATATTTATTTCTAGACATTTCAAATCCACCATTTTTCCCTTAAACCATCTTGACTTTAGGCATTTTAATATCAATATCACCTTCAAGTTTTGGGGCTTTTTTATTTAACGTCAAAATCTGGGCTCTCTAATTCTGGACCTTTGATGTTCAATGTTTGACAATATCTGCTTTTCAGAGGGTTGATGTCAACTTTTGGACCCTACTTTTTGCCCCTTTAATCCAAACAATGGCTTCCAGCCCTCAGCTCTTCAGCTGACACATCATTCATCTCAGCTGCATGCACTCCTGCCTGCATTAATGCCCTCAGGAAAGCAGAACGGGTAGGTTCCTGCATGTTTTTCCGGCCGTCCCTTCTCGGCCCACGACCCATGGGTTGGCCAAATGATTTTTTTTTCACAGTTTTCAGCTCTGTGTTCCTCTCTGTGAACGCACAGCGAGCGCATTCCTCAGCACATCTCTGCTCGCACTCCCCTAAGGTCACCCGATGACCCTGTAAATCCGATATTATCTGTCGGGCTGTTTCTACACAAACTTCAAACAACGGTCTCGAGTCTTGCAAAGCTCTGACTCGATGCGCTGAATTCATTACCTGACCTCCACCTTTGTCCAACAGCCTCGAAACTCGAGCATCTGTGGGTTGTGATATTAAACTCGACGGATTCCATCCGTCAGCCAACCTTGCAACATAAGCTCCGACTCGCTCCGGCGAAACATCACGTTCTTTCTTCCTCCTTTTAAGCCTGCATATCTGACCGACCGCGCCCTCAGCTACATTAATCAAGCGGTCTAGCTTGCACTCTGTCTGCGCATCAGATAACAACTGTTTTCGTTGTAAAAACTGTTTCTCTTTCTCCTGAACTTCCTCAACACATTTCTCTTTCTTTCTCTTAAATTTTCCTCGCAACCGGGACACCTGCTCCACCGCCCTGCTTATTCTCACAAACTGAGCACCGAGCCGTCCATTCAACAAGCAGGCGGTCCTCACATTCTTGTTTGCTCCGTTGAGCCTGTGATTGCATTTTCTGACTTTATGCTGAAGTCCTGTCACTGGTGCCATCTTTTCTGACCTCTATTGCCTGCAAAAGTGGTCAAAACATCACTCGGACTATCTGCTTTCAGAAAAATTGTTCTAACAACTAAGATGGGCTTCTTCCCACCTCTTCAAAAACAACAAAAACAACTGGGATGGGACTTCTTCCCATCCCGGTACAACTTTTTCTCCGTTCAGCTCACGCCTCCTCAGGCGTCTGAATCAACTTTTTCCTCTGTTTTAAAACTCTCACACAAAGGCTCGGGCGTCCCCTCCACCTCTTAAACACAAAGCCAGGGTTGGATAACTCTTCCAACCCGACACAACTTCAACGGACACTTTGTCCAGAATGCAACTCGCATCAACATTTTTCTCTCAACACTTTTTTTTTCCTTCGTTTGAATATGGTGCAGCCGTTCAGAATTATTTATTTAAATTCTTAACATCCCATCCTCGTTGCCAAAAATGTATTATGAAATTCTTTATCAAAAGGGCTCGTGAACGGTCGGCACAGATATTCAGACAAGATGGAAAAAAAAAAATAAAAACACAGAGGCTGTTACTGCTAGAAATAATAAGTGTCATTTATTAACCTGCCACAGAAAA
>NW_023622421.1:0-4791 GCF_014905685.2 Nematolebias whitei | reverse complement strand
CCTCTCCCTTTTGGTACTGTCGCCTTTTCGGATCCCGTTAATGAACTATGCTCGTCCTCGACTACGCCTCTGGATTCTCCTTGGTCCCTGCAGCTCTGTGTCTCTGCTGAGCAGCCCCCGACAACAAGAAAGGTTAGTGTTTTTCTAGACCGTCTGTATTCAGATAACTGTTGTTATTCTGTCAAAACACTAACCTCTCCTCTGTATCGTTTTAGACACAGTTCCAGCTCTGGACCCGAATCATCAGAAGCTGTTTATTCATTCAATAAACATTTTAAAACCATTCTGAGTTTGTGTGTGGGATCCTCTGCCATCAGATCCATGACAGATTGATCTGGCCAAATTATGGATCCTACACCGGGCTCAGAATGGCGCTCTGGTGTGGAAGGTGCCATCAATAAGTTAGAGTCCGGCATGAACGAAATCATAAACATGATTAAGACTCTTACTCCTCACTCTGATCCTCAGGACTCAAGTCATGTCGGCAGTCATGCACATACTGGAACCACGAGCAAACCTCCCCGGGAACCACGTTTGACACCACCAGAACTGTTTTCAGGGGCACCGGACCAGTGCCGACCATTCTTAACGCAATGTGAAATTAATTTTCAGCTCCAGCCCTCAGCCTTCCCCTCTGAACGTGCGAAGGTGGCGTATACCGTGTCCCTCCTGTCTGGAAAGGCTAAGTCTTGGGGAACATCTGAATGGCAAAAAGACTCAAGGTACTGCTACTCTTTTCTTGAATTCTCTAAAGAGCTGTGTAGAGTTTTTGACCCCATCCTCCCAGAAAGAGAGGCTGCTCGTAGACTGTTTACATTGAAGCAAGGTAAACGAAGAGTTACCGAGTATATTATTGATTTTCACGCTACGGCTGCTAGTAGCAAATGGAATGAAGAGGCTTTAACTGATTCTTTTTACCGAGGACTTAACGAGGAGATCAAGGACTACCTGGCAACCAAGCGATACCCAGACTCACTGAAGGACTTGGAGGATTTGGTGACAAGGGTGGATCTGCGCTTGATGGAGAGGTCTCGGGAACGAGCTGAAAGGGTCAGCAGAACTTCAAGACCCCTCGAGGAACCAAGAGAGGTGCCCAGACGACTTACCCTGGGACCTCCCTCTCCACCACATCCACCAGAAACATCACAAGAGGAGCCCATGCAGATTGGACGCAGCCGCCTCACCCCAGCGGAACGGGAGAGGAGACGTCGACATCGGTTGTGTTTCTACTGTGGCCAAAATACTCACAACATCTCCAACTGTCCGTTAAAAGACCAGACTCAGCAGAGAAGAGGAGGCTCCTGCTGAGTCAGACCCAGAACCTTGTAATCTCCTCACCCTTCACTTTTCCTGCTGAGCTGTCCGCTCCTGGTAAGACCTGCACCTCCACAAAAGTACTCATCGACTCAGGGGCTGATTCTGAGTTCATGGACCTTCAATTTGCCCGAGAGCTAGGAATAAAACTGTTAAAATCCCCCAGACCACTGTCCATTGTTGCCTTAGATGGTCACCCTCTTCACGACTCTTCATTAATTTCTGAACCTGTGACATTAATCATAGGAGGTAATCACAAGGAGACTTTACAGTTTTTTATTATCAAATCTCCACATTCTCCTGTTGTCCTAGGGGCCACATGGCTTTCAAAACATAACCCACATATCAACTGGCAACAGAAGGAGATCGTGGGGTGGTCTGATAACTGCTTAGCATCTTGTCTTTTCGATGCGGTTATTCCCTCTGTGCCCAGGGACAATATTGAAGAGACCTACCCAGACCTTTCTAAGGTTCCCAAAGAATACCATGACCTAAAGGAGGTTTTTAATAAAGTCAAGGCCACCTCGTTACCACCCCACAGGTCTTACGACTGCCCTATTGACTTGGCCCCTGGGTCTACTTCCCCTAAAGGGGCCCTGTACGCCCTATCTACTCCTGAACAAGAAGCCATGCAGGAGTACATCAAGACCTCGCTTCAAGCCGGCATCATCAGACCCTCTACCTCCCCAGCAGGAGCTGGGTTCTTCTTTGTGGGGAAAAAGGACGGATCCTTAAGACCCTGCATAGACTATAGAGGGTTAAACAAGATAACCATAAAGAACAAATACCCTCTCCCTTTAATGTCATCCGCCTTTGACCTCATCCAAGGCGCTTCCGTCTTCACCAAACTTGACCTCCGTAATGCGTATCATCTGATACGCATCCGTGAGGGAGATGAGTGGAAGACGGCCTTCAACGCACCCAATGGTCACTACAAATATTTGGTCATGCCCTTTGGTTTGACCAACGCCCCAGCAGTGTTCTAGTCTCTGGTCAATGATGTCCTAAGGGACATGGTCAATCAGTTTGTTTTTGTTTACCTTGACGATATTTTAATTTTTTCCAAAGACTTAACATCACACAAAACACGTCAGATCTGTTCTCACCCGGTTACTACAAAATAATCTATTTGTCAAAGCTGAGAAATGCGATTTCCACCAGTCATCCACATCCTTTCTCGGTTTTAAGATTTCACCAAACTTGGTTGAAATGAGTCACGATAAGGTGTCTGCGGTACTAGATTGGCCAGTACCCAAGGATCGGAAACAGCTACAGAGATTCTTGGGGTTTGCCAACTTTTATCGTAGATTCATTAAAGACTATAGCCTCATTGCTAACCCCCTCCATGTTCTCACCTCCTCTAAAAAGAGGTTCCTATGGACTGAGGCAGCTAATGCAGCCTTTAATAAATTAAAGACTCTGTTTTCTACTGCCCCTGTTCTCCATACCCCCAACCCCGAGGTACCATTTATCTTAGAAGTAGACGCATCTAGTGTGGGTGTGGGGGCAGTTCTCAGCCAACAAAACGAGGAAGGAATTATTCACCCCTGTGCTTTCTTCTCTAGAAGCCTATCACCAGCTGAATGGAACTACGACGTCGGGGAACGTGAACTGCTCGCTGTTAAGCTGGCGCTGGAGGAGTGGAGGCACTGGTTGGAGGGCGCCCAGTTCCAATTGCAGGTTTGGACCGACCATAAAAATCTCGAGTACCTTAAGTCGGCCAAACGCCTCAACCCTCGACAAGCCAGGTGGGCACTTTTCTTTTCTCGTTTCAACTTTGCACTCACCTATAGACCCGGTCACAAGAACACCAAACCTGATGCCCTCTCTCGCATCATGGAGGAGGATTCTTGTTCCTCGCCCCCTCCCACCGGGGAGTTTATCCTCCTGAACTCTGCCCGACTGGCTGTCACTCAATTGGAACTGGACCTGCGACAGGCCAACCAGTTGCACCCTCCTCCAACCAACTGTCCCCCTGACCGATTATTTGTACCCCCTGATTTTATTCAAGAAGTCCTCAAGTTTTGCCACAGCTCCCACCTAGTTTGTCACGCTGGTTTTTCTAAGACTGTCTCTTTAGTTCGCGCACAGTTCTGGTGGCCCACGCTAAACCAGGACGTGCGCTCTTTTGTTTTATCCTGCCCTGCCTGTTCCCAAGCAAAATCCTCACGTCGTCCCCCTTCTGGTCTCCTCCGTCCCCTTCCTATCCCGTCACGCCCATGGTCCCACATCAGCCTTGATTTCATCACTGGTCTTCCCTCCTCTGCTGGCAATACCGTCATTCTGACGGTCGTTGACCGGTTCTCCAAAATGGTCCACCTGGTCCCCCTTCCCAAGCTCCCCTCAGCCAAGGTCCTGGCTGGGATCATGTCATGTGAGGTTTTTCGCCTGCACGGTCTGCCAACGGATATCGTTTCTGACAGAGGACCTCAGTTTATCTCTAAATTCTGGAGAGAGTTTTGCGGCCTCCTGGGGGTCTCCATTAGCCTCTCCTCTGGCTTTCATCCCCAGACGGATGGCCAGACGGAGAGGGCGAACCAGGAGGTCGAGGCCAAGCTGAGGATCCTCTGTCAGAAGGATCCCAGCCAGTGGTCCCCCAACCTGTCCTGGGTCGAACACGGCCTCAACACTGTCCCTTCATCTGCTACCGGTCTGTCCCCGTTTTATACTGTTTTTGGTTTTCAGCCCCCTCTTATCACCCTCCAGGAACGTGAAGCCCAAGTACCCTCTGCTCACCAGTCAGCCTTACGCTGCCAACGCATTTGGCGGAGAGCCAGATGAGCCCTCCTGGAGACCTCCGCAGCCTACGTTAAAGGGGCTAACCGGCGGAGGTCTCAACAACCCACTTATCAGGAGGGTCAAAGGGTATGGCTCTCCACCAGAGACCTCCCATTAAAAGTAGACTCACGCAAACTTGCTCCCCGTTTTATTGGCCCTTTCCCCATATCCAAAGTCATCAACCCAGTTTCTGTCCGCCTATCTCTACCCAAGTCCATGAGAATCCACCCATCTTTCCACGTATCCAAGATCAAGCCCTTCTTGCCCTCCTGTTTTCACCCCGCCCCAGAAACCCCCCCACCCGCCCGGATCATCTATGGGGCACCCGCCTACACCGTACGTCGACTCCTCCGTTCCAGGAGATGGGGCCGAGGAGTCCACTATCTGGTCGACTGGGAGGGATACGGCCCAGAGGAACGCTCTTGGGTCCCCTCCCGTCACATCATCGACAAGTCCCTCGTCAAAGACTTCCATCGTCTCCACCCGGACCAACCTCGGGGCGCGTCAGGTGCCGCGCCTTAAGGGGGGGATCTGTCACAGTTTACACTCTGTTTTTCCTTTTATTTATCACTCTGTTCACTGTTTGATATTCTTCTCTGCTCCTCTGGTATTTTCCTCTGCTGCTTCTGACAGCCTGCTGCATGTCACACCTCTCTCTCTCTCTCTGATTACTGCTGATGGTCTCCACCTGTTTCTGGG
>NW_023622420.1:0-4791 GCF_014905685.2 Nematolebias whitei | reverse complement strand
CGCAGCCCCGCCCGTCAGAGACCGGCTCTCTTCATCCCGGCAACCGAATGTCCAACGTTTCCCTAGAGATCCCCAGCAGATGGCACACTGGGCCAACAAATCCCAGAGCTCACAGGGGAAAGGATTCAAAATGACGGTCTGTGGAGGGTGTGTGTAAAGATGACATAAATGTTGAAATAAAACATCATTCAATGATCAAACTATCTGTTTTTAGCCAGTCTGTAAGCTCGTATGAACTTATAGCGGCTGCACACACATCCTCCACAAAAACGAGCCGGTATCCTTAAACAAAGGTTTTTCAAACTCACCGTTGCTCCAGACATGACGAGACTCTCACAGAACACAACAGTGGTAAGCGAAATAACTCGTAGTCAACCCGAGCTGCACGATCTTCACCCAAGCGGTGTCAAACGTGCACTCGCGCAACGCAAACATCCTTCACCCAAACGGCGTTGCGTTGATGATGGTGCACACACAGCTCCCCGGCGTTCACCGGCTCACATCGGCATAAATGTGGGACTGCAGGTCGGGTCGGTGGAGGACCTCGCTCTCAGCAAGAGCGACACGAGCCGCAAAGAAGCAAATGCGTGCCGCCGCGGCGGGGGCAGTCTTCACTCACCACTCCTCAGCGCTCGGCCGCTCACGTCAGCATCAGCGTGAGACAGCTGAGAGAACCCAGTGACGAATCTCACCCCAGCCAGAGCGGCGCGAGTCCCACCAAAGAAAACGCGTGCTCCCATGGGGCTCGCAGCCTTCACTCAAACGGCACAGCGTAGATGAAGTCGCATTCACCGCTTCTCAGAGCCCGTCCGCTCATGTCAGCATAAATGCGGGATCGCAAAGCGAGCCCAGCGCAGGATCCCGCTCACGGCAGGAGCGACACGCGTTTTTCCACCGCAGTGGCGTCAAACGCGCAGCACAGCGGTGTCATCAGCTGTCACACGCTTCTCCTCAACACAAGGTGGACCCGCGGTCCGAACGCAGCACACAGGTGCGTTCAGAGCCTTTTTGAGAAGCCTCGCCTTGGGTCACATGGAAAACATTCCCGCGACACATGACGGCGGTCGAGGCGGTGGACTGGATGACATCCGTACAAAACATGACGCATCACTTAAACGCGCGTCCACTCCATGAACGTTACGCGTAGTGGCTAAAAACATGCTCGCCAGACAGATGGATGGCCATGTTGTTAAGCTAGGGTTACATGTTACAATTTGCAACCTGACCCCCTCCGTTCTGAGGAATTTTAGAGACGGTCCTGTCATCACCAGACCAAATCTCATTCCTTAATGCATAAGTTCAAGAACTTCTGGTAAAAGAGGTAATCTCCAAAGTTCCCAACAGAGAGGAAAACACAGGGTTTTTACTCACGTCACATCCTGGTTCCCAAACGGACCGGAGGGACGAGACCCATTTTGGATCTGTCAGTTTTCAACAAGGCGTTCATGGACAGACCGTTTCACATGTTGACAACCAGACAGCTGTTGGACAACATCCAGAGAAACGACTGGTTTGTTTCCATCGACCTGAAGACGCCTACTTTGCATATACAGTTCATCCCAAAACACAGGAAATTCCTGCATTTCTCCTTTCAAGGGATGATATATCAGTACAACAGGCTGCCGTTCAGTTATTCCCTCGCGCCTCGTACGTTCTCAAAGTGTGTGGAGACGGCCCTACATCCGTTACACAGAGCAGGGATGAGAGTTTTGTTTTACCTGGACGACCTGCGGCTGTTGTCACGCTCCAGACAGGAAACAGTGATGCGGGCTCAGGTGCTGACATGACACTTGTTAAATTTGAGCTTCGCCCCAAATTGGAAGAAAAGCTCGATTCTCTCTGCCCAGACAATTGTTTATCTGGGAGTGGAGCTAAACTCAACCACCATGAGGGCTCGTTTATCACAAACGAGAATCGACACTCTAAAAGACCAGCCCCGCCATGTAAGACCTGGCAGAGTGATAACAGCTGTTTCCGCCATGAAGCTGTTAGGAACAATGTCATCAGCTCACACAGTGGTCCCGGTGGGTTTACTACACATGAGACGCCTCCAGAGGTGGTTTGCGCATCTGTGTGTGGATCCAGTAAAACAAAAGAGACGGATGATCATTGTTCCTCCCTCCGTGAGAGTAGACCTCCGACACTGGGAAAACACCCTGGTTCTGTCAGAGGAAGTCCCCGTCAGCAGATCCACGTCACACGTGTCAGTCTTCACAGATGCGTCGCTGTCAGGTTGGGGGGAGACATGCCTATCTCAAGCTGTAGGGGCGCTGTGGCCCCATCACACATCAGCCCACATAAATGTTTTGGAGTGTCGCACGGTTCTGAACGTGATTCAACACTTTGCTCCTGTGCTGCAGAATCAACACGTTTTGATTCACACAGACAACAAGGTTACAGCTGCGTACATAAACCGGCTCTCAGCTCTCAGCCCTCAGCCCAGATGTTACACATTGTGCAAAAACTACTGTGTTGGGCACACCAAAATCTGTTCTCCATCAGAGCAGTGTACAGTCCCGGTGTTCTGAACTAAGGGGCTGATGTGATGTCCAGGGGCGGCCCATGTCACGGGGACTGGACTCTCCATCCAGACCTGATGGCTCAGACGTGGCGGAAATTTGGCAGAGCAGCCGTGGACCTATTTGCGACACGAGAAAACGCAGTGTCAACTATGGTTTTCTCTGAGCCCACGAGACAAACCACCGCTGGGGGTGGACGCGTTGCCCACAGCCCATGGCCCAAAACACTTCTTTATGCATTTCCTCCACCTCCTTTGATTTTATGGTTCTTGAACTGAGTTCAGGAGGAGGGATTGACAGCTCTACTGGTGGACCCCGAGCGTGTGAAATCAACATGGTTCCCAGTCCTGCGACGCCTGCTATCGTGGCGCCTGTCTGGCCGCTGAGCGGACCCGCTTAGAAGGGATGGGTCTCCCACAAGATGTAGTGCGCACAATTCAGGATTCTCGTGCTGCCTCTACTACAGCGCTGTACACATCAAGTGAACAGTTTTTCAGCGCTGGTGTACAGGGAAAGGTGTAGAGGCCACCTCATGTCCACTAGGCAACGTGCTGTCCTTTCTGCAACAGCTGATGGATAGAAATTTGGCGTCCAGCACGATTAACATACGCTGCAGCCATCTCTTCCTGCCACAAAGTTTTTGGAGACAGAACAGCTTTTAATCATCCGCTGATGAAGCGTTTTCTAAAAGGTATACAAAGACGCAGGCCTGTTTCACACCCACTTACTCCACAGTGGGATTTAACGCTGGTCCTGCAGGCCCTGATCAAAGCTCCATTCGAGCCTCTGGATCAGGTTCCAATAAAATTCTTGTCTCTTAAAACAGCCCTGCTTCTGGCTTTAACATCCGCTAAGAGAGTGAGTGATTATCTGTCCTCTCTGTCGCTCCATCATGTCTCAGAATTCAGGCTGATGGCAGCTCAGCTGATTTAAGACCAAATCCAGCTTTTATGCCTAAAACATCACAAGCTCTTTTAAATCAAGAGCGATATAATTGGAAGGATTTTCCCTTCCCCCCACAAATCAGAGGAAGAAGCGTTTTTCCATCTTCTCTGTCTGGTGCAGGCGTTGACGTGTTACACAGCTGCAATGCGTCAAATTCAACATTTGTTTGTGCATTATAGAGATGCATCTGCAGGTCACCCGTTATCCACCCAGCGCTTGTCACAATGGCTGTGTGAGGACATTTCTGAAGCCTACAGAGCATCAGATTTAGAGCCTCCTGTCAACGTCAGGGCACACTTGACCAGGGGTATTGCATCTTCGACTGCTTTGCATAATGGTATGACAATGCAGGATATTTGCATTGCGACCGCGTGGTCAACACCCTGCTTATTTATTCACTTTTATCTTCATGATGTGACGGCCCGTTCCATGACACATTCTGTCCTTAGTGTTTACAGAATGAATATTGTTGTTTCATGGAACTCCGTTTAACTCACATCTGTCTGCATGCATTACAGTGTGAGATGTGGTTATCAGTCACAAGTTGTGATTGTTATTTTGGTTCTATTGTCACTAATCCGGTAAGATGGCACCCATGTACATGGCTTGCAATCCACCTCTGCATGATTGTTAAATCATGCTTCTTTCAACTGAGGCGGCTGTCTAAACTGAAGCCCATATTGTCCAAAAAGAACCTGGAGACAGTAATACATGCATTCATTACATCTAGGCTTGATTACTGTAATTCGCTCCTGTTTGGTATCACTCAGACCTCCATTGCATGACTACAACTGGTTCAGAATGCAGCAGCCCGGTTTTTAACCAGTACAGGCAAAAGAGAGCACATTACACCAGTTTTGGCCTCACTGCACTGGTTACTGGTTCACTTTCAAATCCAGTTCAAAATACTCATGTATGTCTACAAATCACTGAATAGTCCCCCCCCCCCACCACCACCATCTCTCTGATCTAGGGGTTGAACGAGTATATAATTTTTAAACTCGACATTAACATAATAAAACCCGAGTAGAACTCGAGTATTTGATGACGTCATAGATCTCAAGATACAAAAATAAATAGATAAATAAAACCGCAAAAACAAGGTAATTATTTACAAAAAAAAAAAAGACCAACAAAACATTGGGAGCGTATATTATGCTCCCACCATTTATCATACTGCAAATAAGTCATAGGAAAAACTAAAATATTAGTTATTATTATTAAACTGCAAACGTGAAGAAACGTGCACCATGTCAAAAACGAAACTTAACTGAAACTGGTTCGGTGGATTGGACCCGGTGTTACACCATACTCTGTGACCTGCAAC
>NW_023622419.1:0-4791 GCF_014905685.2 Nematolebias whitei | reverse complement strand
GGGGGGGGGACATACCTATCTCAAGCAGTAGGGGCGCTGTGGCCCCACTACACATCAGCCCACATCAATGTTTTGGAGTGTCGCACAGTACTGAATGTGATTCAACACCTTGCTCCTGTGCTACAGAATCAACACGTGTTGATTCACACAGACATCATGATGACTGCTGCGTACATAATCATCAAGGGTGTGCGTTCAGCCAGATGTTACACATTGTGCGAAAGCTACTGAGTTGGGTTCATCAAAACCTGCTTTTATTAGAGCGGTTTACATATCCGGTGTTCTGATGTGACGTCCAAGGGCGGCCCACGTTACGTGGACCGGATCCTCCATCCGGATCTGATGTTTCCAGACGCAGCAGAAGTTGGCAAAGCAGCTGTGGACCTGTTTGCGATGCGAGAAGAACGCTCAATGTCAACTACGGTTTTCCCTGAGCCCGCGAGACGATCCATCGCTGGGGGGGGACGCATTTGCTCACAGTCGGTGGCCCAAAACGCTTTTTACGCGTTTCTTTTCCCCCACCTCCTCTGTTTTTTACGGTCCATGAACCGAGTTCAAGAGGAGGGATTGACAGCTCTCCTGGTGGCTCCCGGCGTGTGAACGCACCATGGTTCCCAGGCCTGCAACGTCTGTTGTTGGGTCGCCGTGGAACTGTCATGGAGGAAGGATGCTCTCCTTCAGGCAGGAGGAGCGACCAAGAGTTACCCAGAAATAGGTCAACACCGGTGGGTCTGACCGCTGAGCGGTCCCACTTAGAGGATGGGTCTCCCTCAGGAGATAGTGTGCACAATTCAAGATTCACGTGCTGCATCTACCACAGTTCTGTACACATCAAGGGGACGGCTTTTCAGCGCTGGTGCACAGAGAAGTTTTAGAGACCACTTCATGCCTTTTAGGCGGCGTGTTGTTTTTCTACAACAGCTGATGGATAGGGAGTTGGCTTTCAGTACGCTTTAACGTACGATTGCAGCCATCTCTTCCTGCCACAAAGGGTTTGGAGACAGAACAGCTTTTATCACCCGCTGATGAAGCGGTTTCTAAAAGGTGTACAGAGATGTAGGCCTGTTTTCACGCCCACTTGTTCCACAGTGGGTTTAACGCTGGTCCTGCGAGCCCTGATCAAAGCTTCAATTGAGCCTCTGGATCAGGTTTCATTTAAATTCTTGTCTCTTTTAACAGCCCTGTTGCTGGTTTTAACACCCGCTAAGAGGATAAGTAATTATCTGCCCTCTCTGTTGCTTCGTCATGCCTTAGAATTAGGCTGACGGGCAGCTCAGCTGATTTAAGACCAACCCAGCTTTTATGCCTAAAACATCACGAGCTCTTTTAAATCAAGAGTGATATCGTTGGAGGGGTCTTCTCCCCCCCACAGATCAGAAGAGGAAGCATCTGTTCATCTTCTCTGCCCGGTGCAGGCGTTGACGTGTTACGTAACGCGCACAGCTGCAATGCGTTTCAAACTCAACAATTGTTTGTGCATTATAGAGATGCTTCTGCAGGTCGCCGTTATCCATCCAGCGCTTGTCACTCTGGCTGTGTGAGGCCTTTTCTGAAGCCTACAGAGCATCAGATTTAGGGCCTCCTGTCAACCTCTAAGCACATTCGACCAGGGGTATCGCATCTTCGACTGCTCTGCATAATGGTATGTCAATGCAGGACATTTGCACTGCGGCTGCATGGTCAACACCCTGCTCATTTATTCGCTTTTACCTACGTGATGTAACGGCTCGTTCCATGACACATTCTGTCCTTAGTGCTCTAACAGAATGAATATTATTGTTCTCATGGAACTCTGTTTAAGCTCACTTCTGTCTGCATGCATTACAGTGTGAGATGTTGTTATCAGTCACAGTTGTGTCTGTGTTTCTGGTTCTATTGTCACTAATCAGTTCATGATTATTGTTACCAATCAGTTCATTTGATTATTTATCAATTCATGGACATTAATCTGTTTATACTGTTCAGCCATGAACCAGTTGGTTCATGCCCCCCTCCCCCCCTCTTTTCAACTTCCTCTTCCCGTTGAAAGTTTTTCCGGGGTATTCATGCTTGTCAGAACGCATAGTTACACAACATGCGTCTGTGCATGGCACATAATTACGCGATGCGTAGTTTATGCACACGGGGAGCTGAGTGACAAGACGTTTTTTGGGCAAGCTTCCGCTTCTTACTGTGTTCGAATGGACCCAGTGAGGCGAGGACCACATCCGCTTCGCCCTTAAACCATCAGCGACAGCCTTAAAGGGCGAAGCCTATATGAAATAGAACGTTGGTTACGTACTGTAACCCCAGATTCTATGAATATAGGCGTAGCCCTTTAAGCGTCGGGCCTCACTGGCTCCTAAATGGCTGAAGAAAAAGCTATTTTGGGAGCCGATTTCCCGCTCTTAACGTAATTTATACGGACCGGGTGGGCCCACACAGCAGGTGGGCGTGGACTAATTTTTTTCAGTGCTTATGCTCTGCATAACGGGATAAACCATCAGCGACAGCCTTAAAGGGCTACGCCTATATTCATAGAATCTGGGGTTACAGTACGTAACCAACGGTTTGTGGCGTAATCATCACACCTAAGTATTTGAATCCCCTCTTGGACCAGTTAAAAGTCACCTCTTTATCTAAAGTTGTAGGCCATTTGCCCACCAACATCATAGCCTCTGACTTAGTTTCATTAATTTTATAGCCTGAGATTTCGCCAAATTCTTTTAAACCAGTCATGAGCCTAGGGATTGAGCTCAGAGGATTAGAAATATACAGAATAATGTCATCTGCATACAATGAGATTTTGTGGGTGACTCCTCCTGCTGTAACTCCATGGATTGTAGGGTCCGACCGTATTCTTTCTGCCAGAGGCTCGATACTAATAGCAAATAGTAGAGGTGAGAGGGGACATCCCTGCCTAGTTCCTCTTTTCAAACCAAATTTCTTTGAGGAGTAACCATTCACTCGTACTTTGGATGTGGGCCCAGAATATAGCACACTAATCCACTTGATAAAATCTCTATGAAATCCCATTTTTTCCAGTGTGTACTTCAGATACTGCCAGTCCACCCTATCAAATGCCTTTTCAGCATCAAGGCCGAGAAGCATTGAAGGATCCATCACCCTTTGGAGCACAAGTTAGGAGTCATAAGGACTCTGTATCACAGAGCAGACAGCATCCCCACTAGCTCAGGAGCCAGGCAGAAGGAGAAATCCTACACAAAACAGGCTCTAGAGCAATGTGGATATCCTAACTGGGCCTTCCTGAAAGCAGAGAAGAAACCCAAACAGGACTCCAGTCAGCCATCAGGTGAAAAGGAGGAACCCAGACCAGTGGTCATTCCGTATGTTGAGGGGGTATCAGAGAAACTGAGACGTTTATTTTCTAAACATAACGTCCCAGTGGCTTTTAAACCCCAAAATACATTACGGCAAAGACTGGTTCATCCCAAAGATCCAGTCCCCCGGCACAAACAGAGTAATGTTGTGTATGCTGTTCAGTGTCAGGAGGGCTGTTGTAGTATGACATATGCTGGATATATTCATACATTTACGGGTTCTTCATTTTTCTGACTGTGTAGCATGCGTGCATTGAGTTTAACAGAAATGTAACGAAAGACGTTATTTATCTTTGACCCATCAAAATGAATGCGGTCATTTATTTACAGAATCAAAGTTTAACATCAAACATTTACATTAATTTGGCAAAATATGAAAACAATAACATGGCTAGTTTCACAGGAAGTGGGAACAATACGGAGATTGTTGTCACTTTTCAGCAGAACAACAGACATCAATCACACGGCGGTGATTGAGAAACTTTGCTTCAGACATTTCTAAAATATCTGTAATGATTTTTAGGAGAAAGGAGAGTTTAAGATGGAAAATGGAGATTTATCTTACAGAGAGATGTGTGAGGGAATTTATCTGTGTTACGAGAACAACACGCTCTTTGGAGAATAAGCTTGGCCCACGGTACGCTTGGTCGAATAGGACTTTTACCTGGCAGATGATAATCAGCGTCGGTGTAGAGTTCCCTTCTGACTCTTTCAGCGTCTCCGTGAGGACAGCCAAACCCTTAGGAGTCGTGTGAGGTTATCCAAACAGAAGTTATAATCCCCAAGATCGTCTCTGGATTCTGGATTCCAATAGAAGCATCCTGGACGCCTGCGTTAGCATCCAAGAACTCTGAACTCTTTAACTCTCTTCAGAGAGTTAAACTCTGGAACTCTTCTCCAGGAAAAACTTTCAAGCTCTGAAAAACTCCCCTGTTGAACTGGAAAGTCGCCACATTTAAATGGGTTCGACTTCCGGGTCATTTGAGAGCTTTTTGATTCGTGGATGGACCAGAACAGAGGTGTGGTTTGTGATGTAAGGTGTTATGAAAAGTCAAGGATAGAGATTAAGATAGTTTAAAACAGACAGAAAGATTATTGGAGAAAACCAGACTTCGTGGCGTCGTGGCGTCTCTTCTCCTAGTATCTGCTGTAAAAGTTAAACATGACATTTCTTTTCAGTAAACTTTTTTAGTTGACCGAAACCTGAACTTTAACACACACTTACAAACTTGCTCATTGAAGACAGAAAAATCAAGAAATGCATATTACCCTGATTTCTTCTTTGAATGAGGAATAAAAATCATTACTTACTGTTTATGTAAATAAAAATGAGTAGTTCTCTTCAACCTGTAAACATTGTTTGAACTAACACAATTTGATTATTAAAACATTTGTAAAATAGTAATGATCATAGAGAATTGTCATTTATACTTGATTAATTCAAGAAAGAAAGTCTCAGGATGGGTCAAAC
>NW_023622418.1:0-4791 GCF_014905685.2 Nematolebias whitei | reverse complement strand
CTTTACGTGCATTCCTGTTGATGATGCAGTAGAGGTGGTCAGTTTAAAATTAAAATCAGACACCACTCTGAGCAGCAGGACCATGCTTTACACAGAACAACTGTGTCAACTCTTGAAACTGTGCCTGCAGTCAACCTACTTCACATATGGGGAGCAATATTATAGGCAGAAACATGGGTGTGCTATGGGGTCTCCAGTTTCTCCTATTATTTTTAATTTTATTTATTTATTTATTTTTTAGCTCAGTTTAAGTGTAGAAACATTGTGAAGTGTTTCAATGAACTTGTCATCATCGCTCAATTTTTTTTTCTTTTTTAAAGAAAGAGAAGAAAGAAGAATAAATAAATAATAAAAGAGAAGAAGATAAGACGAGAGACCACCATGACAAAACAACATGCACAGCACAATGCCACCCACAATATCACCATGAAACATTCGACATCGCACAAGGAATCATCTAGCTTCCACCACTACCCAACCTAGCGTGCATCTGTCAAAACACCTGAATCCAAACACCCGCGCAAGCACGCCCGCCACCACCAGATTTCTCCAAAAGAATGCCCAATAGTGGACACGGGGGCCCACAGACCCGCCCCCCCAGGACACAATGGCAACATAGGGAGGACCGGAGCCACAGATACACAGCGGCCCACAGGCCCGGAGCCCCAAGAGTCTCCCAACAGGGAGAACCACACCCCCCCAGAGAGGAGCAGAGGAAAGAACCGGGTGACCCCAGCCACCACAATGCAGAGCCTTCAGGAAGCTGCAGCGACGAGCCCACAGGTCCGGCCGGCGACCCATGCCCCCCCCAAGTACATCCGACCATGGACACCGAGCCCCAAGCCCCGAGGCCATACCACCCCACCCCCCAGCAGAGCCCCGACAGAGCCAGGGCACCCAGGCCCCGCCAGGCAGCAACCAGGGCGGACCAACGTGCACCCCTCCACCCAGCCCAGACACCGAGAGCCACCAATGCACCGGCGGCAAGGGGGTCCCCCGCCAAAGGGGGGCACGACCAGGGGGAGTGGGCCCCACACCAAACGTGGGGCCCAAATTGATCCAAGAGAGGGGGGACCACCAAAAACCCAACCTGAGCAACCAACAGGCACACACAGATAGCCCGACAGAATCTTTGTCGGGCCGACCGCATGCACCATCTACCTGACTTTTTTAGAACTTCGGACTCAGTTTTCCAGGCTGATGGAGTCATCCATCTCTGCAGGAGCCATGACGCCTCGCTGTGGCTCCACCCGGCGAATGCCCTATAACTGCTGAGGAAGTTAGTTCTGTTGAACGGATTACCTCACGACTTCTGCCGAGTCGCAGCCGCCCTGAGGAGATGCTGAAAGGTAGCGTGCCAGGGACCTCTTGACCGCAGCTGACTCATCCTCTGCCAAGGTAAAGAGTCGTCACGAGCTTCACTACCAGTGTACCGCAGGCGAACTGCGCTTAAAAGGAGCGTGTTGTTCTGGTCTACAGACATACATCTTCCTCCACATCTCCCTTTAAACTCCTCCATATTTTCCATCTTTAAACTTCTATCTTGCCAGTAATTAATCCAGATATCTTCAGAAATGTCTGTTGTTTTTATTAAGTAAAACGTGCCAAGTTTTATTAATCAGAGCCGATCAGTATAATCAAATGTACCATGTTTTGATGTTAATTTTTGATTTTGTTAATAAATGACCACATTTATTTTGATGGGTCAAAGAAAAATAACGTCTCATGTCACTGATTAAACCATCGACAACACAGTACCTCTGTCACATATCTGTCAAGTAGCTCTAAAAAGAGAGAACCCGTTATTAAAATATGACTGTAGTGGAGCTCTGAAGCTAACCTAGCTGTCTACATTACTACACTGTGCGAGGGGCGGGGTACACCCTGGATGGGTCGCAAGTTCATCACAGGGCCACATAGAGATAAACGAGAATAGAGATAAACGAGACAAACAACCATTCACTCTCTCACTCACACCTAGGGACAATTTAGAGTTACCAATCAGCCTAACATGCATGTTTTTGGTCTGTGGGAGGAAACCGGAGTACCCGGAGAAAACCTACGCATGCACAGAGAGAACATGCAAACTCCACCCAGAAAGGCCCCCGGACCAGGTTTTGAACCAGGGACCTGCTCGCTGAGAGGCAGCAGCTCTACCAGTTACACCACTGTGCTGCCCTTCGTTAAATTCAAAAGGGTGATATTAAAAAAATTAATTTGTCACAGGTGGTCCTTTGTTCAGAATAACTTGACATTTAGTTTTTCGGCCATTAAAATTGTTCTTTTGTACTATTATGTTGGTATTAGGGCATTAACAGAGTACTCGAGTAATCTACACATCGATTGCTAGGACATCTACAATTACAATTACAAAATACTTTATTAATCCCAGAGGGAAATTAAATGTTGTTGTAGCTCATTCTCCTGGTTTCATTAAAGAGTTGTTCTAGATGGTGATGGCTGTGGGTAGGAAGGATCTCTTGTGGTGGTCTGTCTTATAGCAGATCTGAAGAATCTGGCCACAGATGTTGAGCCGTTTACTTGGACTTGGTGGACCTCTCGGGCCTCCTGGGCAGCAGGACCACCTGAATGTTGGGCAGAACTCCCAGAGAGATGGTCACTCCTCTTAGCAGCTTGTTGAGCTCCTCATCATTACAGACAGCCAGCTGCAGATGTCAGGGGATGATCCTGGTCTTCTTGTTGTCACAAGCAGTGTTTCTCGCCAGCTCCAGGATTTCGGCAATCAGGTACTCGAGCACTGCCACTAGGTAGACGGAGATGCATCCACGGCGTCTTCTTTACAATTCATTTAGGATTTGGGGCTGTAGTTGAGATATTGTTTGAGCTTTGAGATGTTAATCAGCTGCTCCCAGTTGTTAAAAAACAAACAAACATTGTTGCCATGGTTACGCATCATAACAAATGTCCAAAAGTAAAAAGGTTTCAGTGAAAATCCTTCCAGCTACACAACATCCGATGCCAGACAAAATTATCATCCAAAAAAGTGATTTACATCCAGAAAAAGAGGAATTAAAGTTTTCAAAAGCAAAATCTCAGAATGAATGTAACAGAGCTGCTCCAACATGCAGCCACCTTGAGCGGTGCAATACTAGAATTTTAGAATCGATGCTATCAATGTTAAAAATGTAAAGTCGGGTATCCGTAGTGACGTCATATTATGTGACCACGTATGACCGTAGGGGGCGGTATTGCACTGTTGCAGGTCACAGAGTATGGTGTAATACCGGGTCCTATCCACCGAACCAGAACCAGTTACGGTTTAAGTTTCGTTTTTGACGTGCTGCGTTTCTTCACATTTGCAGTTTAATAATAATAACTAATGGTTTAGTTTTTCCTGTGACTTATTTGCAGTATGATAAATGGTAGGAGCATAATATACACTCCCAATGTTCTGTTGGTCTTTTTTTTTGTAAATAATTACATTTTTTTGCAGTTTTATTTATTTATTTATTTTTGTATCTTGAGATCTATGACGTCATCAAATACTCGAGTTCTACTCGGGTTTTATTATGTTAATGTCGAGTTTAAAAATTATATACTCGTTCAACCCCTAGTTGGTATTAATGTATATGCAGACATAATATGGTGATTGTGAGTGTAAAATTGTGTGTGTGTGTGTGTGTGTGTGTGTGTGTGTTGAAGTAACATTGTCCTTAATGTTCATGTGTTTCAGTGGTTCCTGCCTCTGTTTAGAGGTGATTAAAAGAAGAAGCTCCTCAAGACTGAAGGCCTGATGTGGACCAGCAGGACCCAGAGCCTCTTATCATAGAGTGGAAGAAAAGACCCTTAGACCAGTCTGGTGGGAGACCAACTCAATATGGAGGAGACCAATATCAGGTTTTTGGTCACTACAGTTTCTTTAAAGAGTGAGGAGGATAAAAAACAACTTACCAAGAACCCAGATTTAAAGACTCACAAAGACAGTTCCAGCTCTTCAAAGACTGACGTTAATGAGGACGATGAAGAGGATGGTGAAATGACCAATCCTGACTCTCTGCTAAAGAACTCATCATACTCTGAATCAGAACATGAAGACAGTATGAAAGACTGGAAGGAGAGCAGGGCTCCTGAATCAGAGGTAAAAACTGTCAACAAATCTTTGAGCTGCTCTGAGTGTGGTAAGCAGTATGTCAGTAACCGGACTCTTCAAAGACACATGACAAGTCATTCAGGAGTGAAGTCTTCAAGCTGTCTGCTTAATAAGAAATGTGTTGGAGAGAAGAAAAATGTAGAGTCTCGCAGGAAAGTCCAGGCAAGGCCAAAATCAATAAGCTGTGATGACTGTGGTAAAATATTTTCTTTCAAATCACATTTAAACTCACACATGAGAGTCCACACAGGAGACAAGCCATTTCCTTGTGAACTTTGTGGACAAAGATTTAGTCAGAAGGCAAGTTTAAACTCACACATGAGTGTCCACACAGGAGACAAGCCGTTTCCTTGTGAACTTTGTGGACAAAGATTTAGTCAGAAGACACATTTAAACACACACATGCGAGTCCACACAGGAGACAAGCCATTTCCTTGTGAACTTTGTGGACAAAGGTTTAGTCAGAAGGCAAGTTTAAACTCACACATGAGAGTCCACACAGGAGACAAGCCGTTTCCTTGTGAACTTTGTGGACAAAGGTTTAGTCATAAGTTTAGTTTAAACTCACACATGAGAGTCCACACAGGAGACAAGCCGTTTCCTTGTGAACTTTGTGGACAAAAATTTAGTCACAAGACAACTTTAAACTCTCACATGAGAGTCCACACAGGAGACAAGCC
>NW_023622417.1:0-4792 GCF_014905685.2 Nematolebias whitei | reverse complement strand
TAGGTATAAATTGACATAAAAGCATTAAAATAATCATTCCTATATCATTCCACCCTTGCCTTTTATGGCAATTTAGACATTTAATTCTGAAAAGTAACACACACAAAATGTATATGTTTGAATAGGCATAAAGGCAACTTAACACCTTATAAAACATTTTTCATATCATTCCACCCTTTTGCCTTTATGACATGTAAAACATAATTCCACAATACAACTGTTTAGTTTTGAAAATGCCATCCCTTTAAGTTGAACTCTAAACGATCTCTGACCTCTGAATGGTCGAGTTCTCCTGAAATTGAAATTGTTCTGGGACTTTATCCTAAATAAACTCACTCACATAGTTAAGAAAATCCAGATTGTTCTGGGACTTTATCCTAAATAAACTCACTCACACAGTTAAGAAAATCTGGACGAGTTTCAAACCCCTGGAACGTTTGATTCATTACATTCCCACTGACACGATCATTGTAAATCAAAACACCTGGTAGGTGTTCAGATTATAGTTTTTTCCCTCACCAAACCATGTACCAGCTGTATTATACATTTCCTGATTAATTCTTTTTTAAACCCTAAACAAGTTCCCAAAATACACAAAGTTAATACAGAGATACATAGATCAAACTAGTTATTCTTCTTTTCACTAAACAAACAAAAGGGATACTGCATATATTTTGCGCCGTAGATAATATTCCTGCGAATATATCCCACCAATGGTGAGCCGACGCCTACACTATTAGTTTTAGCCACATGTAAAAACCTTGTTCTGGGTAATGTAAGTCGATACCTGAAGACTGGATACGTTGGACTTATGAGACCTGATCATTTCAGTTAACTCCATGGACTCATTCAATGCGCATTTTAAATGGTCCATAGAGACTCGCCACGGTACTTTCAGAGTAAGGCGAGTGTCAGAACTATAATTAGTCAAACGATAAGTCCGGTTGTTCCAATGCCACAGATATACACCTGTCAAACACCCAGAAAAAGGCACCTTAGGTAACTAAGGATGACTCCTAATTGTGGCTACACACAGAGTGTGTGGGCCAATCTGCCATAACATATCTCTCGCTGGTTCATGAGTCCAATCACACAATACCTTGTCTCTGGTTAAACATGGGTTAACATGACCTAATTTCAACATACATATCACTACTATCAAACTAGTTCTCTAGCCTAGTTCATGAGTTCAATCACACAATACCTTGTCTCACATAATTGCATGTTATATGTGAGAGTTGTCTGTGGCTCAAACCACTCACCCTGTACTTTTATTTTTTTTTTAAACCAGTGTCCTTGTACAGTTATTAAAGGCAAAATGTGATATTTGCATAACTGTGATTGCCTTCATTACATTTTGTCAATTCAGGTTTTAAATGTTCCATACTCTCCTCCACTCATGATGATTCGATGTAGTGACCACCCTCTGGCAGCGCTCCTCCTGCAGCTGTACATTGAAAAAATTGCAAGGTACACAGGAAAACAAGTTCAAAGCTTCAATTATGTTGGAGAGCACTTCTTCTGTGCTCCCCCACATCTTTGGCTACAAGTTTATTTCTTTTATCAGTATTTTGACCATTTCTTCTTGAGTCATGACAACTGATGGTATCCAGAACCTTTCTTGGGTAACTGCCAACGAAGCACGTCTCCTCCTTCTCCTTAATTGGCAGTAAAAATCAAACTTCGTTCTCCCTTTTTTTTTCTCTTTCATCTGGTTTAGCATGTACAGTTCCCACACATGTTACACAGTGGGGCCTCCACACAACTCCAATCTGACATCTCCTCAGGCACCACTGGGATGGTTTTCCTGTGGCAGCATGCCAAAAGTCACTTTGCACTCAGATCTTGCTTGCATCTTTTTTTTAACCAAAGTGAACACCTGATCCTCCTCCAAGACACGTCCTGGTGTTGCTGATGAGGCGTTGTCCATCTGCAACAAGGCACGTGATGCCCAAACAGCCTGCACTACTGGCACCTTGTCACCAGCTTCTCATGTTGTCCTCGGGTCGACCTTGATCGTCCAAACAACCAAGACCAGGAGAGCATCAAGCTGTGGAAGCAAGAAAACTGCTTTTCAACAAAAAGAGAGAAGAATTAGTTTTCTCTTTAATAACACTTATGAATTGGTACATTTACCCATTTTTCCTTCTCCTGCCTCTGGGATATTGCAGACCCAGACCAATTTTATAACTTGAATTTGACCTGAAATCACTGTCACTGGCTCTAGAGTCCTCAGATCCAGGAGTTGCTTCTGACAGGCAGCTCTGCTCTGTCATCAATTTTTCTAATTGGTTCTTTTTTTTTCCTCTCACAGGCAGCTCTGGAGTATCATTCAATTTAAAGGAGTGGTGCCTGGTACAATGGATCTGTTATTCTATTGAAACACAGCCTGCAACAAATTTACTTTTCAGTTTGTCAAATCATGTCTTTCATTTTCTCAGCATTTCTTTTTTATTAACAGTTCATTCATTCTCTTAATCAGCCCAGCAGCTTTGTGGGTGATAAGGAAATATGATAAATCCATTCAACATATTTTTCAGCAGACCAGTCTTTCACCTGTTTTCCAGTAAAATGGGTCCCATTATCTGTTTGTATCTGAAGGGGACCCTCATAAAATTATTTCATCATACTAAGACATTTTAAAGTAGATGTCTGATTTGCATATTTACAAAGATGAGTCACCAACACACCTGAATATGTATCTACACCCGTACATACATATCTACACCCCTGTGACATGGCAAAGGGCCAATGAAATCCGTTTGCCAGATCTGATATGACCCCTTTTCCCCTATTTGTCCCTGCATTTTACTATTGTGACTCTCTCTCTTCTAATGCTGCATGCTTCACATCGTTGTATTTGCAGTTTCATCATCTGTCTTGTTCTACAACTAATCAAACAATTCTTCATACATAACCACTTCATGCAAAAAGTGTAAATAATTAACTTTATTTATTAAAAAGAAATCCTTCTTCTAGTCTTGGCCCCACTCAAAATGTTTAACTCATCAGTTTTCAAAACTGAGATGTTAACTTTTTCCACAGAACCCCTCTTGAAAAGAGCTGAACTTTCACTTTAAATGTGAAACATCTGCAAAACAAGATGGTGAAATTCTTTTTATCTCAGATATTTTTGGATACTTCTAGAGTTGTTTTTAGATGCTGTCAAAACTATAGCTGCAGGTAAACCATTTATAAACAACATATGTTGCACTTCCTTCCAAACAACATACAATGCACTTTCTTCAAAGCAACCAGCTTAACACATCCAAACAACATATTTATTTCTAGACATTTCAAATCCACCCTTTTCCCCTTAAACCATCTTGACTTTAGGCATTTTAAAATCAATATCACCTTCAAGTTTTGGGGCTTTTTAATTTAACGTCAAAATCTGGGCTCTCTAATTCTGGACCTTTGATGTTCAATGTTTGACAATATCTGCTTTTCAGAGGGTTGATGTCAACTTTTGGACCCTACTTTTTGCCCATTTAATCCAAATAATGGCTTCCAGCCCTCAGCTCTTCTGCTGACACATCATTCATCTCAGCTGCATGCACTCCTGTCTGTATTAGTGCCCTCTAGAAAGCAGAACGAGTAAGTTCCTGCATGTTTTTCTGGCCGTCCCTTCTCGGCCCACGACTCATGGGTTGGCTAAATGATTTTTTCACAGTTTTCAGCTCTGTGTTCCTCTCTGTGAACGCACAGCGAGCACATTCCTCAGCACATCTCTGCTCGCACTCCCCTACGGTCACCCGATGACCCTGTAAATCAGCACAAACTTCAAACAACGGTCTCGAGTCTTGCAAAGCTCTGACTCGATGCGCTGAATTCATTACCTGACCTCCACCTTTGTCCAACAGTCTCGAAACTCGAGCATCTGTGGGTTGTGATATTAAACTCGACGGATTCCATCCGTCAGCCAACCTTGCAACATAAGCTCCGACTCGCTCCGGCGAAACATCACGTTCTTTCTTCCTCCTTTTACGCCTGCATATCTGACCGACCGCGCCCTCAGCTACATTAATCAAGCGGTCTAGCTTGCACTCTGTCTGCGCATCAGATAACAACTGTTTTCGTTGTAAAAACTGTTTCTCTTTCTCCTGAACTTCCTCAACACATTTCTCTTTCTTTCTCTTAAATTTTCCTCGCAACCGGGACACCTGCTCCACCGCCCTGCTTATTCTCACAAACTGAGCACCGAGCCGTCCATTCAACAAGCAGGCGGTCCTCACATTCTTGTTTGCTCCGTTGAGCCTGTGATTGCATTTTCTGACTTTATGCTGAAGTCCTGTCACTGGTGCCATCTTTTCTGACCTCTATTGCCTGCAAAAGTGGTCAAAACATCACTCGGACTATCTGCTTTCAGAAAAATTGTTCTAACAACTAAGATGGGCTTCTTCCCCCCTCTTCAAAAACAACAAAAACAACTGGGATGGGACTTCTTCCCATCCCGGTACAACTTTTTCTCCGTTCAGCTCACGCCTCCTCAGGCGTCTGAATCAACTTTTTTCTCTGTTTTAAAACTCTCACACAAAGGCTCGGGCGTCCCCTCCACCTCTTAAACACAAAGCCAGGGTTGGATAACTCTTCCAACCCGGCACAACTTCAACGGACTCTTTGTCCAGAATGCAACTCGCATCAACATTTTTCTCTCAACACTTTTTTTTCCTTCGTTTGAATATGGTGCAGCCGTTCAGAATTATTTATTTAAATTCTTAACATCCCATCCTCGTCGCCAAAAATGTATTATGAAATTCTTTATCAAAAGGGCTCGTGAACGGTCGGCACA
>NW_023622416.1:0-4792 GCF_014905685.2 Nematolebias whitei | reverse complement strand
GTGTAGAATAAAAACTCGAGCAGTTTGTTGTTTGTAGAAGGAGACTGACGAGGAGAAGGAGGAAGATGGTTGGATGAGAGAGGAGCAGGTTGACCCAGACGGAACAAAGGATGAAGTGGAGGATGGAGGAACACCGTGAATCCACAGGAGCGTAATCCAGTGGTGAGAGAGGTCCTGGAGAGAACCTGATGAGCCAAGCCGTGAAAGGTCCAATGGCAGAAGATGTCCCAGCACTGGAGAGGCGCCAGGCAGCTGCTTAAGTAGCAGTCCTCCCAGAGAGGCAGCAGGTGAGTGGAGTTGAGCTGATTAACTGTGGAGGGAAGGTGAACAGACAGACAAACAAAAACCCCAGAACCCCACAGTGCCCCCTCCTCAAAGATCGGCTCTTGACGATCAAAGTCGTTTCTCAGGGTGAGCCCTGAAAAACAAAGTGATGAGGCCGGGGTCCAAGATCCGAGCACGAGGAACCCAGGAGCGTTCCTCGGGGCCGTAGCCCTCCCAGTCCACCAAGTACTGGACACCCCGACCCCTGCACCGCACGTCCAGGAGACGGCGGACACTAAAGGCGGGTGCATCATCAATAAGACGGGGGGGCGGAGGGAGGTTGGCAGGAGGGTGAAGGTCGCTAGTAGTGACAGGCTTGATGAGAGAGACATGAAAAGTGGGATGGACCTTCATGGAAGGCGGGAGCTGAAGCTTAACTGCCGACCTATTTATGATTGCAGTAATGGGAAAAGGTCCAATAAACCTAGGGGAAAGCTTCCTAGGACTGTCCTTGATGTTAATGTCTCTTGTCGAAAGCCATACCTTCTGACCCACCTTGTAGTTGGGAGCTGCAGAACGGTGTCGGTCAGCGAACCGTTGGTTCTGGTCCGATGTCCTGCCCAATGCTGCTCTGGTCTGACGCCAAACATGGCGACAGCGCCTGATATGTCGGTGGACGGACGGAACGCCAACATCAACCTCTTGTGATGGGAAGAGCGGGGGAGAAAAACCCATGGCTGCTTCAAAGGGTGACTGCCCGGTGGCGGCCGAAGTCTGGGAATTGTGGGCGTACTCAATCCAAGGCAGATGCTGTGACCAAGATGAAGGGTTAGATTCCACAACACACCTGAGAGCGGCTTCCAGTGTTTGGTTGCAGCGTTCAGTCTGGCCGTTGGACTGCGGATGATGCCCCGAAGTGAGGCTGACGTTGGCTCCCAAGGCTCGACAAAAATCCCGCCAGACCTGGGAGACGAACTGAGGACCCCGGTCTGAAACAATGTCCTGCGGGATGCCATGGAGGCGGAAAACGTGGTCCGTGATCACCTGGGCAGTCTCAAAAGCAGAAGGAAGTTTTGAGAGGGGAATGAAATGAGCAGATTTTGAGAAACGATCGACAATGGTACAAACGACAGAATTACCATTGGAGACTGGGAGACCAGTGACGAAGTCCAGGGCGATGTGTGACCAAGGGCGGTTGGGGACGGGGAGAGGGAGGAGAAGTCCAGCTGGAGGTTGGTTAGAATGTTTATTCCGGGCGCACGTGGGGCAAGCCGAAATAAACTCCTTGACATCTTTGTTTAAGGTCGGCCACCAGAAGGACGCCTTGACCAGATGTAGCATGCGTCGGACACCAGGGTGACATGAGAACCTTGCTGTGTGCAGCCAATGTAGAACCCTACTCACCATGGCGGTGGGGACGAATAGTCGTCCAGGAGGTCCGGTGCCAGGGTCAGGTTCTGTTCGTTGTGCCTCTAAAATGTCAGTTTCGATGGGCCAGGTTATAGCACCCACCTTGCAGGAGGATGGAAGGATGGCCTCCGGGGTGTCAGAGTCCTCAGTTATGGAGAATTGCCTGGAAAGGGCGTCAGGCTTGACGTTGCGGGACCCTGGAATGTATGTAATAGAAAAGTGGAAACGAGCAAAAAATAGTGACCACCTGGCTTGTCGTGCATTGAGACGTTTTGCTCCTTGGAGATATGCAAGGTTCTTGTGATCTGTCCATATGATGAAGGGGAGCTCAGATCCCTCCAACCAATTTCTCCATTCCTCCAGGGCCATTTTGATTGCTAATAGCTCACGGTCACCTACATCGTAGTTAGCCTCAGCTGGGGACAGGCGACGGGAAAAAAAGGCACAGGGATGGAGCTTACCGTCGTCTAGTGATTTCTGGGACAGTACGGCCCCGACCCCTGCGTCTGAAGCATCAACCTCCACAATGAATTGTCTGGAGGTATCAGGGTGAGACAGGATGGGAGCTGTGGAGAAGAGACATTTCAGATTGTCGAAGGCCTTCTCGGCTTCATCAGTCCAACAAAATCGCCTGAGTAGAGGTGAGTTGGGTTAAGGGTGCTGCCACTTTACCATAGTTCTTAATAAACCGTCTGTAAAAATTGGCAAAACCCAGGAACCGCTGCAGTTGTTTCCTGTTGGTAGGAGTAGGCCATTCCACTACAGCCTTAATCTTCTCTGGGTCAGACCTTACCTGTCCTCTCTCAAAGATAAAGCCCAAGAAGGTGACGGAGATTTGGTGGAATTCATATTTCTCAGCTTTTACGAAAAGTTGGTTCTCCAATAGTCGTTGTAGGATGGCTTTGACATGTTGAGTGTGTTGGGTCTTGTCTTTGGAGTAGATGAGGATGTCATCAAGATAAACGAAGACAAACACCTGAAGAAAATCACGAAGAACATTATTGACAAGGGCCTGGAAAACTGCTGGGGCATTGGTCAACCCGAATGGCATGACCAGGTATTCAAAATGCCCCAAAGGGGTCTTAAAAGCAGTCTTCCACTCGTCTCCTTCGCGGATGCGGACGAGATGGTAGGCGTTACGGAGATTGAGTTTAGTAAAAATGGTGGCACCTTGAAGCTGTTCGTATACGGAGTCGATGAGAGGCAGTGGATATTTATTTTTAACGGTGATCTGGTTAAGACCCCTATAGTCAATGCAAGGGCATAGGGACTTGCCTTTTTTGGAGACAAAAAAGAACCCTGCTCCAACGGGGGATGTAGAAGGACGGATAATACCAGATCTTAAAGACTCCTCTATGTATTCTTTCATGACAGTCTTTTCAGGCCCAGAAAGGTTATACAACCTGCTAGTCGGTAGAGGAGCCCCAGCAAGCAAATCAATGGCGCAATCATATGGCCTGTGTCTAGGTAAAGATAGAGCTTTACGTTTGTTAAAAACAGGAGCTAGAGAATGATACATGGGCGGTATATTTGTAAGATCGATCTCCTCCCTCTCCTGGGAAGGAGGAAGACTGGGAGAGATAGCTGAATGCAGGCATGTAAAAGAGCATTCCTCTCCCCATCGGTCTATTCTATTTTCTGCCCAGTTTATCAGGGGGTTGTGAGTTTTTAACCAAGGATAACCTAGTATGAGTTGTGAATTTGGTGAATTAAAAACAAAAAATTCACCCATCTCTCTATGATTACCCGAGACCACAAAACAGATCTTTTCAGTTTTTAATGAAATGGTTGAAATACTTTGACCAGTGATGGCAGAAACTGAAAGCGAGGAATCCAGGGAGGTCATAGGGATCTTTAGTTTCTCCACAATGTCCTTGCTGATCAGGCTCTGTTCAGCACCTGAGTCAATCAGTGCCTGCACAGGGAAATTCACAGAATTAATGCAGAGAATCACAGGTAGCATGAGACTTTTATCAGGAGAAACAGAAGTCGAACCCACTAGTATCTCATTACCTACTGGCGGGCGTTTGGCGTTTGACAGTAATCTACAAGTTTTTACTGCATGACCTTGTTTCCCACAGTACATGCATGCTCCTGCCTCGCGGCGGCGCTGACGCTCCTCGGTAGTGATTTTAGTCTTCCCAATCTGCATCGGCTCGGCCTCTACCAGTGACTCAGGAGTTGCGAGGGCGGAACTTCTGTGGACAAGAGGCTCATGGGAATTGAAGTCCTCCTCCAGGAGACTCTCGCGAACTCTGTTGTCAATGCGGATGGCTAAGGAGATTAACTCATCCAGGTCAGATGGAATGTTGCCAATCAATAGTTTGTCCTTTATCTGTGGGTTAAGAGCTCTTATGAAAGCACTACGGAGAGCCTTCTCCCCCCATCCGGACTCTTCCGCAAGAATGCGGAAGTGGATAGCGAGCTTGGCCACCGTCTTCGTTCCCTGACTTAAGGAAAACAGTTTCTGTGCAGCTTCCTCTTGTTGCAGAGGATGGTCAAACGCTAGCAAAAAATCTTTGGAGAGAATGGAGAAAGACATGTTATCAACTGAGCGTCGTCGGAGGTAGGCTTGTGCCCATTGTAAGGCCTCTCCTTTAAGCGCTCCCACCACGTAGGTGATACGGGCAAAGTCCGAGGCGTAGGTGATGGGGGCACGTTTAAATGCTAGTTCACATTGAAGCATAAAACCTCCACATTTGCGTGTGTTACCTTCAAATAGCTCTGAAGGTCGAATGTCTGGTTCCTTTGTAATCTCCCCATTTGGTCTTGTTAGAAAACTGGAGGGACGAGGTTGCGTAGCCATCTCCTTCTGTAGAGAGCTCACCATGCCACCCAATTCAAGGAGGTTGCTTTGGGTGGTTTGCTGCTGAGTTATGATTTGCTGTAATATTGAAGTTAAATTGTTCATTTGTGGACTTGACTGAGCCCTTACTTCCTCAGTCTTGCCTGGGGGGTCCACTGGCTGGGACATACTATCAAGATCGGTATAACGTTGACCCCCAATTGGCAGACCAAGAGAAGTAAGGACAGGGAAACAAGTCAAAAGGTACGTGATAATTTATTTACAGGTGTAGAATAAAAACTCGAGCAGTTTGTTGTTTGTAGAAGGAGACTG
>NW_023622415.1:0-4793 GCF_014905685.2 Nematolebias whitei | reverse complement strand
TTAGCGGCCATCTTGGAGGAGGAGCTGCAGGCAGTGGTACTCTTACAGTACCCCCCCTCAAGAATCGCCTCCAGGCGACCTGAGACGCTTGTCGGGATGACTCTTGAAGAAGGAGGTGATGAGGCTGGGGTCGAGGATGAAGGATCGGGGAATCCATGACCTCTCCTCAGGACCGTACCCCTCCCAATCGACGAGGTACTGGAATCCTCGGCCCCTGCGTCGCACGTCGCGGATGGATCGGACCGTGAACGCAGGGTGGTTGTCGATCAGGCGGGGTGGAGGAGGGAGGTCAGAGGGAGGACACAGAGGGCTGGTGAGGACTGGCTTGACCTGGGACACATGGAAGGTCGGGTGGATCCTCATGGTCCTAGGGAGCTGCAGCCTCACCGCAGAGGGGCCGATGAGCTGGGTGATGGGGAATGGGCCGATGAAGCGTGGAGCCATCTTTCGGGGGGTGTCCTTGAGAGGAATGTCCCGGGTGGACAGCCACACTTCTTGGCCCACCTGGTAGAGATTGGCCGAGGAACGTTGACGGTCAGCGGCTTTCTTCATCTGGGCAGCCGTGCGGAGGAGTGTGGACCGCACCTGGCGCCAGACCCTGCGGAACCGTCGGAAATGATGCTGCACGGAGGGCACTGCGCAGTCCACCTCTTGGCCGGGGAACAGAGGAGGTAGGTAGCCTAAGGAGGCTTCGAAAGGAGACAGGCCGGTGGCGGTGGAGCGATGGGTGTTGTGGGCATACTCAACCCAAGCCAAATGGTGACTCCAGGCTGACGGGTCCTTCTCTGCCATGCAGCGCAGGATGGATTCCAGTTCTTGGTTGGCCCGTTCAGCCTGGCCATTCGACTGTGGGTGGTAGCCCGAGGTGAGACTGGTGGTGGCTCCCAGTGTCCTGCAAAAAGAGCGCCAAACCTGGGACACGAACTGTGGTCCACGGTCCGACACGATGTCTGAGGGGATACCGTGCAGTCGGACCACGTGCTGCGTCAACAGGTGCGCCGTCTCCATTGCAGAGGGGAGCTTGAACAGAGGGACGAAGTGGACCGCTTTGGAAAAGCGATCGATTATGGTTAGAATGACTGTGTTACCTTCAGAGGGTGGGAGTCCGGTAACAAAGTCCATCGAGACGTGGGACCACGGACGGCTCGGGGTAGGCAGAGGTTGCAGGAGGCCGGAGGGGGGTTGGGTGCCCGTCTTATTGCGGGCGCACGTGGGACAGGCAGCAACGAACTCTCGAATATCCGCAGACATGGCTGGCCACCAGAAGTGAGTCCTGGCCAGGGAGATCATGCGGGTGGAACCTGGATGACATGAGAGTTTGACATTGTGAATCCAGTGTAGTACCTTTGGGCGTAGAGCAGTAGGCACGAACAAGGTTCCAGGGGGGCCACCACCAGGGTCTGGTTCCACCTTCCAGGCTTCTCGGATCTCCTCTTCGATGGGCCACGTGAGGGCCCCAACGATGCAGGTGGAGGGAAGGATGGTTTCCTCGGTCTCCGTGTTGTCGGGGGGGGCGAACTGGCGGGACAGTGCGTCCGGCTTGACGTTTTTAGAGCCGGGCCTAAAGGTGAGAACGTAGTTGAACCTGGTGAAAAACAGTGACCAACGTGCCTGGCGGGGGTTCAGGCGTTTAGCGTCCCGCAGATAAGTCAAGTTTTTATGATCAGTCCAAATCAAAAACGGGGTCTCCGTGCCCTCCAGCCAGTGCCGCCATTCCTCCAGTGCCAGCTTAACTGCCAAGAGTTCACGGTTTCCCACGTCGTAGTTTCGCTCTGCTTGGGATAAGCGTTTAGAAAAGAAAGCGCAGGGATGGACCTTGTTGTCCTCCGAGGATCGTTGAGACAGCACCGCCCCTACCCCTGTATCCGAAGCGTCAACCTCAAGGATAAACTGTCTGCGTGGATCAGGGTGAGAGAGGATGGGCGCAGAAGAAAATAAAGTCTTTAATTTAAAGAAAGCAGACTCAGCCTCAGGCGACCAGATAAACGGTCTGGAGGTGGAGGTGAGCTGAGAAAGAGGGGCGGCCACTCGACTATAATTTTTAATAAAGCGTCTATAAAAGTTTGCGAAGCCCAGGAAGCGTTGCAATTGTTTCCTGGACTCGGGTCTAGGCCATTCGACCACAGCTTTAGTCTTTTCTGGGTCGGTCCTGCAGTGGCCTTCCCCAAAAATGAAACCAAGGAAGGGAACCGAGGAGACATTAAATTGGCACTTCTCGGCCTTAATGAATAACTGGTTCTCCAGTAACCTCTGGAGAACCCTACTTACCTGTTCCACATGCAGAGCGGGGTCACGGGAAAAAATAAGGATATCGTCTAGGTAAACAAACACAAAGTCGCCGATGAAGTCGCGCAAAACGTCGTTCACGAGGGCCTGAAAAACCGCGGGGGCATTTGTTAAACCATAAGGCATAACTAAATATTCAAAATGGCCGAGGGGTGTTTTAAATGCTGTTTTCCACTCGTCGCCCTCTCTTATGCGAACGAGGTGGTAGGCATTTCTTAAATCTAATTTGGTAAAAATAGTGGCGGATTGCAATTGCTCATGTAGGGAGTTGATTAGAGGGAGTGGATATTTGTTTTTGACAGTGATGTTGTTCAAGGCGCGATAGTCGATGCAGGGACGTAAAGTCTTATCTTTCTTTGAAACAAAGAAGAAACCTGCACCGACGGCAGACGTGGAGGGACGAATAATACCAGAGTCGAGGGACTCGTTGATATATTCTTTCATGGAGTCCCTCTCAGGACCCGAGAGATTATAAAGTTGGCTAGACGGCAAGGGGGCGCCAGGGAGTAAATCAATGGCACAGTCATAAGGACGGTGAGGAGGGAGTGATAAGGCTCTCTGTTTGCTGAACGCCGCCGCGAGGTCGTGGTAGGCAGAGGGAACAGCAGAGAGATCTACTTTCTCACTAGGAGAAGTGACCACTGGCTGCCCGGCGATCGCGGAGCGCAGACAGTCTTTGAGGCACTTATTGCTCCACTTCTCAACTCGCCCTAGCTCCCAATTAATGTCTGGGTTGTGCGTCTTTAGCCAGGGGAAGCCTAAAATTATCTGAGAAACGGAGGAGTCGAATACAAAAAAGTCAGTCATCTCATGGTGGTTGCCAGAGATGATAACATGAAGCTCGATGGTTTTCTGTTGGACGAGCGCCAACGTTTTACCAGTTACACCGGAAACAGAAATAGGAGGGATCTCGCGAGTGGGTAAAGAATATTTGGCAACCAGGTCCGAACTGATAAGGTTTTGTTGGGCGCCCGAGTCAACCAAGGCCAATAAGGAAACACGAGAATTGTTTATTTGAATTACTGTGGGCAAGAGGAGTTTAAATGGGGAGGTAAGAGCTGAGTTACCCACCAGTATCTCTCGCTTTACTGGTGGGCTTGCTCGTCTTCCCCGAAACGGGCAGAGAGGTAAATAATGACCGGGGTTACCACAGTAAATGCAGAGGTTAGCGTTTCTACGGCGCTCTCGCTCTTCAAAAGTCAACCGTGTTCGCCCAATCTGCATGGGTTCTGGCTCGGGGGGCACGGGAAGTCTGGTCAGAGGAGATAGAGAAGGATTAATAACAGGGGACGTTTGCATTTGACAACTTTCTTTTGCTGTCTTAAAATAACGAGGTTCACCTGAAGGGGCCGCGAACCCGGAAGTGGAAGATTTCTGGGAGTTGTAGTCCCGTTCTCGCCTCCGCTCCCGGAAGCGGTCATCAATGGAAATGGCCATTTCGATGAGTTGGTCGAACTCTTCCGGTTCGTCTCGTGCAGCAATTTGGTCTTTTATCTGATCAGAGAGAGAATTCAGAAACGCACCTTGGAGAGCAAGTTCGTCCCACCTCGTTTGAGTCGCCAGGATCCGGAACTCCAGGGCGTACTCAGAAACAGGACGGCGGCCTTGACGTAACCCCAGGAGACGTTTAACTGCGTTGGACGCCTGCAGGGGGCGATCGAAGATCCGTCGAAACTCCTTCAGGAGTTGGGGGTAAGTAGCCGGGGGGTCCACTTGGGACTGCATGAAAGAATTAGCCCAGCGAAGGGCGTTACCTTTGAGAAGGTTAATAAAATAAATAATCTTCGCAGAGTCTGTGTGGTAGAGAGACGGGGCTCCCTCAAAAGCGAGTCTGCACTGCAGCAGAAAACCCCCACATTGGTCGGGATCTCCGGCGATCAGTTCAGACGGTTTAACGAGCAGCTGCTGACCATGAGAGGTTGCGACAGGTGCCTCACGAGGGACGCTGGGGCCAGGTGAGTCGGTCGGATCTGGAGGAAGAGGAGGTAGAAGTTGTTTTTTGAGGGAATGAATCATACCTCCGAGTTCCTGCATGTTGGACTGGGCTGCACGTTGCTGGGTCAGAACCAGTTGCAACATGGTCTCCAGTCCGGAGATCCGTTCCACCTGTGAGATGGTGGTTGTCTGTTCGCTCCCGGTCTCATTCTGGGTCTGTTTTGGCTGGAGCATTTCTGTCGTAACCGAGGGGAACCCAGATTTGTATGAGACCCGGAACGAGACAGACTCAGGTGGAATACAAAAGAAACGGTGTTTATTTACAAGTGTAAAGACAACAGTTCTGGTACAGCTCCTCTGCAGCTCCTGGAGGAGGTAGAGGAGGACAGTCAGGACGAGGCAGAGTTCCAAATAGTTGAAAGATTGTTTTCTGTGAATCTCTTACAGTTTGATCCAGAGGTGGGTTCCAATCCTCCGGGGAGCTCCAGAGAGAGAGTCCAGCGGCTGGCAGGGCAGGCACTGGCTGGATTAGAGGCACCAGGCAAAAGGGATCCAGGCACAGGAGAGGTTGA
>NW_023622414.1:0-4793 GCF_014905685.2 Nematolebias whitei | reverse complement strand
TAAGTATTAATTGACATAAAAGCATCAAAATAATCATTCCTATATCATTCCACCCGTGCCTTTTATGGCAATTTAGACATTTAATTCTGAAAAGTAACACACACAAAATGTATATGTTTGAATAGGCATAAAGGCAACTTAATATATTGATATAAAACATATTTTTATATCATTCCACCCTTTTGCCTTTATGGCATGTAAAACATAATTCCACAATACAACTTTTTAGTTTTGGGAATGCCATCCCTTTAAGTTGAACTCTAAACGATCTCCGACCTCTGAATGGTCGAGTTCTCCTGAAATTGAAATTGTTCTGGGACTTTATCCTAAATAAACTCACTCACACAGTTAAGAAAATCCAGATTGTTCTGGGACTTTATCCTAAATAAACTCACTCACATAGTTAAGAAAATCCAGATTGTTCTGGGACTTTATCCTAAATAAACTCACTCACACAGTTAAGAAAATCCAGACGAGTTTCAAACCCCTGGAACGTTTGATTCATTACATTCCCACTGACACGATCATTGTAAATCAAAACACCTGGTAGGTGTTCAGATTATAGTTTTTTTTTTCTTCACCAAACCATGTACCAGCTGTATTATAAATTTCCTGATTAATTCTTTTTTAAACCCTAAACAAGTTCCCAAAATACACAAAGTTAATACAGAGATACATAGATCAAACTAGTTATTCTTCTTTTCACTAAACAAACAAAAGGGATACTGCATATATTTTGCGCCGTAGATAATATTCCTGTGAATATATCCCACCAATGGTGAGCCGACGCCTACACTATTAGTTTTAGCCACATGTAAAAACCTTTCTTTGAGCCATGCAGGTGGACACTGTTAGATCAGACACGTTTAGACTTATGAGACTTGATCATTTCAATCAACTCTATGGGCTCATTCAAATGCGCATTTTAAATGATCCAGAGAGACTCGCCATGGAGTAAGGCGAGATTCAGAACTATAATTAGTCAAACGATAAGTCTGGTTGTTCCGAGTTCACAGATGTACACCACACACACATCCAGAGAAAGGCACCTTAGGTACTTTTATTGTTGCTATCAAACTAGTTCTTTAGCCTAGTTCGTGAGTACAATCACACAATACCTTGTCTCTGGTTAAACATGGGTTAACATGACATATTTCAACATATATATCACTCTTATCAGCTGTCTCACATAATTCAAGATCATAGGTGAGATTTGTCTGTGGCTCAAACCACTCACCCTGTACTTTTATATATTTTTTTAAAACCAGTGTCCTTGTACAGTTATTAAAGGCAAAATGTGATATTTGCATAACTGTGGTTGCCTTCATTACATTTTGTCAATTCAGGTTTTAAATGTTCCATACTCTCCTCCACTCATGATGATTCGATGTAGTAACCACCCTCTGGCAGCGCTCCTCCTGCAGCTGTACATTGAAAAATTGCAAGGTACACAGGAAAACAAGTTCAAAGCTTCAATTATGTTGGAGAGCACTTCTTCTGTGCTCCCCCACATCTTCGGCTGCAAGTTTATTTCTTTTATCAGTATTTTGACCATTTCTTCTTGAGTCATGACAACTGATGGTATCCAGAACCTTTCTTGGGTAACTGCCAACGAAGCACGTCTCCTCCTTCTCCTTAATTGGCAGTAAAAATCAAACTTCGTTCTCCCCTTTTTTTTTCTTTCATCTGGTTTAGCATGTACCGTTCCCACACGTTACACAGTGGGGCCTCCACACAACTCCAATCTGACATCCCTCAGGCACCACTGGGATGGTTTTCCTGTGGTAGCATGCCAAAAGTCACTTTGCACTCAGATCTTGCTTGCATTTTTTTTCTTCAACCAAAGTGAACACCTGATCCTCCTCCAAGACACGTCCTGGTGTTGCTGATGAGGCGTTGTCCATCTGCAACAAGGCACGTGATGCCCAAACAGCCTGCACTCCCATCTGACACCTTGTCACCAGCTTCTCATGTTGTCCTCTGAGCGGTCCCATCCAGTCCGCAAAGATCAATGAAACATCAAGCTGTGGAAGCAAGAAAACTGCTTTTCAACAAAAAGAGAGAAGAATTAGTTTTCTCTTTAATAACACTTATGAATTGGTACATTTACCCATTTTTCCTTCTCCTGCCTCTGGGATATTGCAGACCCAGACCAATTTTATAACTTGAATTTGACCTGAAATACTTTTCAGTTTGTCAAATCATGTCTTTCATTTTCTCAGCATTTCTTTTTTTTTTTTTAACAGTTCATTCATTCTCTTAATCAGCCCAGCAGCTTTGTGGGTGATAAGGAAATATGATAAATTCATTCAACACGTTTTTCAGCTGACCAGTCTTTCACCTGTTTTCCAGTAAAATGGGTCCCATTATCTGTTTGTATCTAAAGGGGACCCTCATAAAATTATTTCATCATACTAAGACATTTTAAAGTAGATGTCTGATTTGCATATTTACAAAGATGAGTCACCAACACACCTGAATATGTATCTACAGCCGTACATACATATCTACACCCCTGTGACATGGCAAAGGGCCAATGAAATCCGTTTGCCAGATCTGATATGGCCCCTTTTCCCCTATTTGTCTCTGCATTTTACTATTGTGACTCTCTCTCTTCTAATGCTGCATGCTTCACATCGTTGTATTTGCAGTTTCATCTGTCTTGTTCTACAACTAATCAAACAATTCTTCATACATAACCACTTCATGCAAAAAGTGTCAATAATTAACTTTATTTATTAAAAAGAAATCCTTCTTCTAGTCTTGGCCCCACTCAAAATGTTTAACTCATCAGTTTTCAAAACTGAGGTGTTAACTTTTTCCACAGAACCCCTCTTGAAAAGAGCTGAACTTTCACTTTAAATGTGAAACATCTGCAAAACAAGATGGTGAAATTCTTTTTATCTCAGATATTTTTGGATACTTCTAGAGTTGTTTTTAGATGCTGTCAAAACTATAGCTGCAGGTAAACCATTTATAAACAACATATGTTGCACTTCCTTCCAAACAACATACGATGCACTTTCTTCAAAGCAACCAGCTTAACTTAACACATCCAAACAACATATTTATTTCTAGACATAAACAACATATGTTGCACTTCCTTCCAAACAACATACAATACACTTTCTTCAAAGCAACCAGCTTAACTTAACACATCCAAACAACATATTTATTTCTAGACATTTCAAATCCCCCCTTTTCCCCTTAAACCATCTTGACTTTAGGCATTTTAAAATCAATATCACCTTCAAGTTTTGGGGCTTTTTTATTTAACGTCAAAATCTGGGCTCTCTAATTCTGGACCTTTGATGTTCAATGTTTGACAATATCTGCTCTTCAGAGTGTTGATGTCAACTTTTGGACCCTACTTTTGCCCCTTTAATCCAAACAATGGCTTCCAGCCCTCAGCTCTTCTGCTGACACATCATTCATCTCAGCTGCATGCACTCCTGTCTGTATTAGTGCCCTCTAGAAAGCAGAACGAGTAAGTTCCTGCATGTTTTTCTGGCCGTCCCTTCTCGGCCCACAACCCATGGGTTGGCTAAATGATTTTTTTCACAGTTTTCAGCTCTGTGTTCCTCTCTGTGAACGCACAGCGAGCGCATTCCTCAGCACATCTCTGCTCGCACTCCCCTAAGGTCACCCGATGACCCTGTAAATCAGACCAATCCGATGCTATCTGTCGGGCTGTTTCTACACAAACTTCAAACAACGGTCTCGAGTCTTGCAAAGCTCTGACTCGATGCGCTGAATTCATTACCTGACCTCCACCTTTGTCCAACAGTCTCGAAACTCGAGCATCTGTGGGTTGTGATATTAAACTCGACGGATTCCATCCGTCAGCCAACCTTGCAACATAAGCTCCGACTCGCTCCGGCGAAACATCACGCTCTTTCTTCCTCTTTTTACGCCTGCATATCTGACCGACCGCGCCCTCAGCTGCATTAATCAAGCGGTCTAGCTTGCACTCTGTCTGCGCATCAGATAACAACTGTTTTCGTTGTAAAAACTGTTTCTCTTTCTCCTGAACTTCCTCAACACATTTTTCTTTCTTTCTCTTAAATTTTCCTCGCAACCGGGACACCTGCTCCACCGCCCTGCTTATTCTCACAAACTGAGCACCGAGCCGTCCATTCAACAAGCAGGCGGTCCTCACATTCTTGTTTGCTCCATTGAGCCTGTAATTGCATTTTCTGACTTTATGCTGAAGTCCTGTCACTGGTGCCATCTTTTCTGACCTCTATTGCCTGTAAAAGTGGTCAAAACATCACTCGGACTATCTGCTTGCAGAAAAATTGTTCTAACAACTAAGATGGGCTTCTTCCCACCTCTTCAAAAACAACAAAAACAACTGGGATGGGACTTCTTCCCATCCCGGTACAACTTTTTCTCTGTTCCCCTCACTCCTCCTCAGGCGTATGGATCAACTTTTTCTCTGTTTTTAAACTCTCACACAACGGCTTGGGGCATCCCCCTCACCTCTTAAACACAAAGCCAGGGTTGGATAACTCTTCCAACCCGGCACAACTTCAACGGACTCTTTGTCCAGATGCAACTCGCATCAACATTTTTTCTCTCAACACCTTTTTTTTCCTTCGTTTGAATATGGTGCAGCCGTTCAGAATTATTTATTTAAATTCTTAACATCCCATCCTCGTCGCCAAAAATGTATTATGAAATTCTTTATCAAAAGGGCTCGTGAACGATCGGCACAGATATTCAGACAATGGAAAAATAAAACACACAGACTGTAACTTGCTAGAATAATATTTGTCATTTATTAATCTGCC
>NW_023622413.1:0-4793 GCF_014905685.2 Nematolebias whitei | reverse complement strand
GTCTTACCTTGTGATCTTATTTTTGCAGTTCTTCGTCGCCTCCTGAGTCCAGTCCTGTCTCCACGGGTTCCAGCTCTCAGTTCTCCCGTGCCTTGCCCAAACTCTGATCTCTCGTGCCAATCCACTCGGTCTCTGGGTGTGTTCATCCTGTTCTGAGGCTGCTGCGCGGTGCCTCCATCTCGCCATCTCCTCTGGAAACTCTGGGTACCTCTTGGATCAACTCCTACAAGAACCACCAACTGTAAGCTAAGGAAGCTACTTGCAAGTTTATATCAAACAACTTACCTGCCCCAGCTGAACTTGTCCTCCGTTTCCAGGAGTTCCAGTCCTGATGCCTGTGCAGCCAGTTTATCACTGTAAATAAATAAACACTGTTATTTTTTACTCTGAGTCTCGTGTCGTTCCGGGTCTCGTTCGATTGGGTCACTCCTGAGATACCACAGAAATGCTCCAGCCATCTAAGACCCAGAACGAGGCCAGGAACGAGCCGGCCTCGTCACCCTCCCAAAAGGAACGCCTCGTTGGGGTGGAGAAGATGTTGGAATGCATGTTTAAACAGAACCAAGAGACTAAGTCTAACCTTCAGGAGCTTGGAAATATGGTGTTCGCCATTAAACAGACTCTTTCTCCTCCTCCTGCAGCTCCAGTCACACCTCCAGAGCCAGTCCCTGCCTGCACGTGCTTGACAGGCCACACTGCGGAAGACATCCTCGTCAAACCATCCGAACTTTTTTCGGGAAACCCTGACCAGTGTGGTGGTTTTCTTCTTCAGTGTGAGCTTGCCTTCAACGGAGCCCCAGGACGTTACAACACAGACAACGCAAAGATCACATTCTTCATCAGTCAGCTTAAGGGTAAGGTAACGCCTTACAATGGGTAACATATTTTTTGAAGCAACATGAGCTAAAATCTGTTTCGTTTAATTTATTACTCACAGAGTTCCGTAAAATATTTGATAGGCCATTGCAGGGACCCAACGCAGAAAAACGTCTGTTGGGTTTACGTCAGGGCAGGCGACCCGTCTCCGAACACGCACTCGAGTTCCGCGTCATCGCCGCACAAACTGGTTGGAATGAAAGGGCGCTCCAGGGCACCTTCTTAAATTCCCTTTCCGACCACATAAAGGACCAGATAGCTGCACGTGATGAACCTTCCGACTTCGACGCTCTTGTTAACCTCGCTATTTCCATAGACAAACGTTTTCGGGAGCGTTGCCGTGAGCGACGCTTCGACTCCCGGCAATTCTTCACTTCCGGGTTAGGTCCGTCACCAAATAGCTTCCCCGTTGAAAACTACAAATCCCAGAGTAATTTCGCGTCTACGTCATCACCACAGCCTGCGTTACCTGAACCCGAGCCAATGCAAGTTGGACGGGCCCGTTTAACTCCTGCCGAACGAAACAGACGTCAGATTCACAATCTTTGTATTTATTGTGGTAGTAAGGGTCATTATATTGCCTCGTGCCCCAGGCAGGGAAACGAGAGTGCCTACCAATAAAAAGAGAGGTATTGGTGGGTACATCCTCATTCTCTCTACAACAACACAGATTAATGTTACCCACAGTAATTCAAAATAATCAGAATCGTTTTTCCGTCTCAGCATTGTTAGATTCAGGTGCTGAGCAAAATCTTATTAGTCAAAGATTAGTTAATGAATTCGCACTTCCCGTAGTAGAGATCCAGCCCCTCAATATTGCCGGTGTTACTGATGAAACCCTTGCCCAGATCAAATATAAGACCACCGATCTTCATTTAATCACGTCCGGTAATCATCATGAGCACACCAGTTTCCACGTTTTTGAATCCCCTTCCACGCAAGTCATTTTGGGTCATCCTTGGTTTAAGAAACATAACCCACACATTAATTGGGAACTGGGTAGGATCGAGAGATGGAGCGACAAGTGTCTAAAGAACTGCCTTCGCTCCGGTATCTCGAAACCTTCCCAGAACCCCAGTCCCGACGATGAGATTGACATGTCTCAGGTTCCCTCCGAATATCAAGATTTATCCCCGGTTTTTAGTAAGAGCAAGGCTCTATCTCTCCCGTCTCATCGCCCTTATGACTGCGCCATTGACCTTCTTCCTGGTGCCCCTTTTTCTGCCAGTCGGCTGTTTAACATCTCTGGCCCAGAAAGAGAGTCAATGAAGACTTACATTGAAGAGTCATTGGACTCTGGTATTATTAGACCATCCACCTCTCCGTTAGGAGCAGGGTTCTTCTTCGTCTCTAAAAAAGATAAGACCCTGCGTCCTTGTATTGATTATCGTGGTCTAAACAACATAACAGTAAAGAACAAATATCCTCTCCCTCTCATAGACTCAATTCATGACCAGCTTCAATCCGCAACCATTTTCACCAAACTCGATCTGCGTAACGCCTATCATCTCGTGCGAATTAAAAGTGGTGACGAATGGAAGACCACCTTTAAGACTCCTCTAGGTCATTTTGAGTATTTGGTAATGCCCTTTGGCCTTACCAATGCCACTTCAGTTTTCCAGGCCCTAATAAACGACGTACTTAGGGATTTTCTCTGTGATTTCGTATTCATCTATCTGGACGACATCCTCATTTACTCCAAGAACCCCGAACAGCACGTTACCCATGTTAGAGCAGTTTTACAACGTCTTTATGAGAATCAGCTATTTGTCAAACAGGAGAAATGCGAGTTTCACGTCTCTTCGGTGGCTTTTCTTGGGTTCATTTTTGGTAAAGGCCACTATCGCACGGATCCTGAAAAGACCCGAGCAGTAGTGGATTGGCCCACCCCAGAGACTAGGAAACAGCTTCAACGCTTTCTCGGGTTCGCTAACTTCTATAGACGTTTCATTCGTAACTATAGTAGAGTTGCGGCCCCCCTGTCACAACTCACCTCCATAAATAAAATTTTCAAATGGAACCCCGAAGCAGATACCGCATTTAAGAAGTTAAAAGAACTTTTTTCTTCACCGCCCATCCTTTCTCATCCGGACCCGAGCCACTGGTGTTGGGGCCGTTCTGTCCCAGAGGTCCTCCGAGGACAACAAGGTTCACCCATGCGCTTTTTTCTCTCGACGTCTTTCTCCAGCAGAGAGGAACTATGATGTGGGCAATCGTGAGCTCCTCGCCGTCAAATTGGCCCTCGAAGAGTGGAGGCACTGGTTAGAGGGAACTGAGACTCCTTTCTTAATCTGGACTGATCACAAGAATTTAACCTATTTGAGAGATGCTAAACGTTTGACTCCCCGACAGGCCCGTTGGTCACTCTTTTTCAATAGGTTCAACTACTTACTCACGTTCAAGCCGGGATCCAAGAATGTGAAGCCTGACGCACTCTCCCGCCAGTTTTCACCTCCAGATACCCCCGACCGTCAAGAATCCATCGTACCCTCTACCTGCATTATTGGGGCACTTACTTGGCCTATAGAGAGAGAGATCAGAGAGGCACATAAACACGAACCTGACCCTGGTCTTGGACCCCCCGGAACCTTATTTGTTCCCTCTTCCATGAGGGCCAAGGTTCTGGAGTGGGTCCACACCAATAGACTTTCTTGTCACCCTGGCATAACTCGCATGCTCGCTCTTACTAAGAAACATTTTTGGTGGCAAACCCTTTCCCAAGATGTGAAGGAGTTTGTCGCGGCATGTCCCACCTGTGCCAGGAATAAAACAGGGAACCAACCACCGGCTGGCCTCCTTCATCCTCTACCGTCACCCAGTCGCCCTTGGTCACACATTTCCATTGACTTCGTTACAGGCTTACCTCCCTCAGAGGGGAACACCACGATACTGACCGTCATCGACAGGTTTTCTAAGGCGGCCCATTTCATTCCTCTTCCTAAGCTACCTTCAGCCCTTGAAACTTCACAGCTCCTTGTCCAACACGTCTTCAGGATCCACGGCATCCCCTCAGACATAGTTTCCGACAGAGGTCCCCAGTTTATTTCTCAGGTATGGCGATCGTTCTGCAAGACACTGGGGGCATCCACAAGTCTCACGTCTGGATATCATCCGCAATCTAACGGCCAGGCCGAAAGATGCAATCAGGAACTAGAGGCCACCTTACGCTGCATCGTGGAGGACAATCCTTCGGCCTGGTCCCGTCACCTGGTCTGGGTTGAGTATGCGCACAATTCACACAAGACCTCTGCAACTGGTATGTCTCCCTTTGAAGCGTCGCTGGGGTACATGCCTCCTCTGTTTCCCAGTCAAGAAACGGACTGCATGGTACCTTCAGTCCTACACCACTTCAGACGGTGTCGTCGAGTCTGGCGACAGACCAGGTTAGCCCTTCTTCGGACAGCTGCCCAAAATAAGAAGTACGCTGACCGCCACCGCTCGACGGCGCCGCCTTACCAGGTTGGTCAAAGGGTGTGGTTGTCCACCAGGGACATCCATCTCAAGGACCTCTCCAGGAAAATGGCTCCTCGATTCATCGGTCCTTTTCCTATCGAGAGGATCATCAACCCAGCAGCAGTCCGTCTCCTACTTCCTGCCTCCATGAAGGTACACCCTACCTTTCATGTTTCTCAGGTTAAACCAGTATCTGAGAGCCCGTTGAGCCCTCCAACCAACCTCCCTCCTCCCCCCCGGTTGATCGACAATCATCCAGCTTTTTCCGTCCGGAAGATCTTGGATGTCCGGCGCCGGGGGAGAGGTTTCCAGTACCTGGTGGACTGGGAGGGTTACGGTCCTGAGGAGCGATCCTGGATTCCACGTTCATTCATCTTGGACCCCAGCCTCATCACTACCTTCTTCCAAGCGCACCCTGAGAAGCGCTTCGGATCGCCTGGAGGCGATTCTTGAGGGGGGGGGGG
>NW_023622412.1:0-4793 GCF_014905685.2 Nematolebias whitei | reverse complement strand
TATATGTATGTATATGTATATATGTACATGTATATATTTGTATATATGTACATATGTATATGTATATATATGTAAATATGTATATATGTACATGTATATATATGTATATATGTATATGTATATATGTTTATGTATATATATATATGTATATATGTATATGTATATATGTATATATATGCATATATGTATATGTATATATGTATATATATGCATATATGTATATGTATATGTATGTATATATGTGTATGTATATATGTATATATGTATATGTATATATGTATATGTATATATGTAATATATATATATATGTATGTATAAATATGTATGTATATATGTATATATATACAGTATGAACTGTTCCGGTAAGATGGCGCCCGTGTACATGGCCTGCAATCTACCTCTGACGATACTGTTTGGATTATTTTTGCTTTTTTCGTTTTTTGTCTGGGATATCAACTCGCTGCTTGTGTATGACCGACAACAGCTCCTCGATCTTCGATTGTCTGTTTCTGCTGTCGCTGATTCTGACCATTTTGATCGTGACTCGGGACCCCCCCCTCTTCCACCCCTTCTGGCAGACGTGCCTGCTTGTTTACGCTGGGCCCCAAGCCTGCCTTCTCGGAGATATCGATCCAGACACCGGGGTAAACGTGCCGGCCGGCTGGTAAAACTCAAAGCTCTGCGTGGTCAACGTTTCCACAGCCAGCTTCCTACGTGCCCGGACTAGGGAAAACATGGGTGTTGTCTACCGGCCCGGCGCTTGGACCGTCCTGGAGGCGCTGTTTTTGAAAATCTGCAACCGTTGGCGCGCACCACCCCCACCATGGCTGGTTCTGTGTCGAACCAGATCAGGACGTGCCTCATCAACACAAGGTCTGTTGCCAACAAGACTTTTATTCTAAATGACTTTTTTAAAGACGAGGGACTAGATTTTCTTTTTCTCACTGAATCCTGGTTGCCTTTGGGTGATTCAAGCGCCTTGGTGGAACTTTTACCTCCGGACTGTCTGTGTTTTAATGCCCCGCGGCCATCAGGCCGGCGGGGTGGTGGAATATTAACTGTATTTAAATCAAACTTTTCCTGTAAACACTTGTCCACCCTCATGCCCTGCTCCAGTTTTGAGCTGAGTGCTTTTGAACTCGGACATTCCCCGCCCGTTCTGTGCGTGATTGTTTATCGCCCCCCTCGTTCCAAGGACTTCATAAGTGAATTCTCTGATTTTCTGGCTTGCATCACACCAAGATATGATCACTTTATTATCGTTGGTGACTTTAATATTCACGTCTGTTGTCAGGAGAAGCCGTTAGTGAAGGACTTCCTTGATTTGTTGGACTCATTTAATTTAACCCAACATGTAAATGCTCCCACCCAACAACACGGTCACACTCTGGATCTCATTTGAACACGTGATGTCTCTGTTTGTAATTTGGTGATAGGTGACAACGTTCTCTCAGACCACATGCCTGTCTTGTTTGAAATCATCCCGCCTTGTCCTACTGCTAAGTCATGTGATTCTGCACGTACTTCACGCACCATTAACCGTTTCACTGCTGCACGTTTTACTGAAACTTTTAGCTCTGAGAGGATCGATCAGCTCTCAGTGTCTCTCTCCACCGAGGAGCTAACCTCTCAGCTTAACTCCGTTTGCTTAAATATTCTGGACCATGTTGCTCCCCTTAAAACCAGGAAAACAAAACTTTTATCAGAACCATGGCTTAATGACATCACTCAAGCCGTTAGACAGCAGTGTAGGAGAGCAGAACGCAGGTGGAGGAAAGACAGGCTGCCGGTTTCTTTTCAAATCCTAAAGGAGAGTTGGCGTCATTATCAGAAGGCAGTTAAAGCCGCCAAATCGAAGTTCTTTTCTGCGATAATTGCCTCAAACTCCCACAACCCCCGAGCCCTTTTTTCCACTCTGAACTCAGTTCTACACCTCAGTGAACCTTCACCTCTAGAAGCCTCAACTGAGCTGTGTGAAAACTTCCTCCATTTCTTTTCTGAAAAAGTTGCAAACACCCGGGCACTCATTTCTCCACCTGCTCATGATCCGTCCATCCCATCTCATTGTGTTGCTGTTCTTGACCACTTTGAGCCCATCTCTCTGTCTTCCCTGGAGCAGGTCATGTGCAGCATGAAGCCATCTGGCTCCCCTTTTGACGTTGTCCCCCCTCGACTCCTGAAGGAGCTTCTTCCTGTTCTGGGCCCTCCTGTTCTTGGCATTGTGAACAGCAGCTTAGCCTCAGGTGTGGTGCCAATAACTTTTAAACATGCTGCTGTCCAACCTCTCCTGAAAAAACCTAGCCTTGACCCCTCAGTCATGTCCAACTTCCGGCCTGTCTCCAGACTCCCATTTGTCGCTAAACTACTGGAAAAAATAGTGGAGTCCCAGCTGAAATGCTTTCTAGAGGATAATGCCATCTTAGAGCTATTCCAGTCTGGCTTTAAACCTCTCCACAGCACTGAAACTGCTCTTCTCAAGGTTTTTAACGACATTCTCCTATTCACAGACGCTGGTGATTCTGTGCTCCTTCTCTTACTGGACCTCACATCTGCCTTTGATACAATCGACCACAAGATCCTCATTGCGAGGTTAGAGCAGTGGGTGGGCATCACTGGGTCAGCCCTCGAATGGTTTAGATCTTACCTCGCTGACAGGTCCTTTTGTGTCTCCATCAAAGATTTTAGTTCAGCCTCGGCAGCGCTTAAATGGGGGGTCCCGCAAGGTTCCATCCTTGGTCCTCTTTTATTTTCTCTATACCTGCTGCCACTAGGTGCTATTTTCAGGAAACATAACATACCTTTTCATTTCTACGCCGACGACTGCCAAATCTACTTCCCCCTCAGACTCAACGGTACTCGCTCTATTCAACCGTTACTGGACTGCCTGGCTGACATCAGAGATTGGATGGCTTTAAATTTCTTGAGTTTCAATGAGAAGAAATCTGAAGTTATGCTGTTTCCTCCCAATGACACAATCACCAACCACTGCATCGACCTATCCGTTCTGTCACCGTTAGTGAAACAAAGAGTCACTAATCTAGGAGTGATACTTGACCCTTCTCTGAAACTCAACAATCATGTAAATATGATTGTTAAATCCTGCTTTTTCCAGCTGAGGCGACTGTCTAAGCTGAAGCCCATATTGTCCAGAAATAACCTGGAGACAGTAATTCATGCATTCATTACATCCAGGCTCGACTATTGCAACTCACTCCTTTTTGGTATCAGTCAGACCTCCATAGCTAGACTCCAACTGGTCCAAAATGCAGCAGCCCGGTTTTTGACCAGCACAAGCAAAAGAGAACACATTACTCCTGTTTTGGCCTCCCTACACTGGCTTCCAGTTCACTTTCGAATCAAATTCAAAATACTCTTGTATGTCTATAAATCACTAAACAGCTCTGCCCCCTCCTATCTTACTGATCTGCTCCAGCCGTATGTCCCACCACGTTCTCTCAGATCAGCAGACCAGTTGCTCCTAACAGTCCCAGGAACCCGCCTCAAGCGCAGAGGTGACAGGGCCTTCTCTGTAGCAGGCCCAAAACTTTGGAATGAGTTACCTCTGCTCGTTAGACAGGCCCCCTCCATCACAGTTTTTAAATCTTGCTTAAAAACACACTTTTATTCCCTGGCTTTCTGCACTGTGTGACCTGTGCTGAGTCTGTGTGCATCACACTGTGTTGGTCATGTTGCAGTTGTTGTTGTTATCCATTATTGTTTTTGTCGGTTTCTACATTTTTGGTGTCCTGTTATGTAATCTGTTGCTATGTGCTTGTTCTGTTTGTCCCTGTACAGCACTTTGGTGTGCTTTGTCACTGTTTAAAGTGCTATATAAATAAATTGGTATGGTATGGTATATATATGTATGTAAATATGTATATATGTGTATATGTATATATAAATTTGTGTATATGTGTATATGTATATATATGTGTGTATATGTGTATATGTATATATATGTGTGTATATGTATATATATATGTGTATATGTATATATAAATATATATATATATGTGTGTATATATGTATATACGTATATATATATATATATAAATATATATATATATATATAAATATATATATGTATAAATATGTATGTGTATATGTATATATATGTATATATGTATAAATATATATATGTATATATATGTATATGCATATGTATATGTATATATATATATGTATATAGGTATATATATATATGTGTATATGTATATATAAATATATATATATATGTGTGTGTATATGTATATATATGTATATACGTATATATATATATATATATGTATAAATATGTATGTGTATATGTATATATATGTATATATGTATAAATATATATATGTATATATATGTATATGCATATGTATATGAATATATATATGTATATAGGTATATATATATGTATATATATGTATATGTATATGTATATGTATATATATATATATATATATATATATATATATGTATAAATATGTATGTGTATATGTATATATATGTATATATGTATATATGTATAAATATATATGTATATATATGTATATGCATATGTATATGTATATATATATGTATATAGGTATATATATAAATGTGTATATGTATATATAACTATATATATATATGTGTGTGTGTATGTATATATATGTATATATATGTATATACGTATATATATATATATATGTATAAATATGTATGTGTATATGTATATATATGTATATATGTATAAATATATATATGTATATATATGTATATGCATATGTATATGAATATATATATGTATATAGGTATATATATAT
>NW_023622411.1:0-4793 GCF_014905685.2 Nematolebias whitei | reverse complement strand
GTGGTATTGAGTCAACCCCCCATTTTTTAAGTTAATGTTGCGCAAGTTTTTTTGTAACTGATTTGTAGATCCAAGGTTTATTGTTAGCAAAAATTGTGACAGATTTCCTGGGAATGACTGTTCCCTCACAAAAGTTAACATATGAGGAAATTATCAGTAAGTTCATCTAAATTAGTGCATGTACTTTTTAACAAATCCCAGTCTGGGCAGCTAAAACAGTCTTGAAGTTTCTGGATGGAATCTCCCAATCAAATGGGAACCAAACGTTGCTCTGGCTTGTGTTTCCTCAGGATGGGTTAGTAGTGTGGGACCAAATAAACATTGTGGTCTGATGAACCAAGTGGGGCTCTGCTCAGAGATTTAAAAGTGTATTTCACAGTTTCATAACACAGATCCAAACATTTTGTAAGTCGAGTGGGGCATGTCACATATTGATAAAAATTACCATGTGACTTTCTGAGACTGCAGTGGTTAAACTCCCCCATGATAAGGTTTGGAGCATCCGGTGAGATCTTCTGAAACTGCTGCACTGTTTTTAGCAAAGTCTGAGTATCTATCTCCATATTAATCTTAGGGTGGATGTAAACAAGTGTGACAAATAGCTGCGGAAATTCTCTTGGCAGATAAAACTGGCCGAGAGACACAGACAAAAGTTCGATGTCTGGCGTACACATCGTCTCCCTGATGATAACCGTGTTACACCAATTTTTATTTACGTAAAGGCACAGTCTTCCACCGAGTGATTTACCTGTCCTGGTGGGGTCTCTGTCCAAATGAATGGGCTTGTGGAGGCACTCAGTCTCCACGTCCAATTGCACATCATGATCCTTGAGCCAAGTTTTGGTCAGTGCCAAAACACAGGCACTTTTGTACTCCTCCAGAAACTTCACGTTAGCCTGAAGCTTGTCAATGCTGCCACAGAGTGACTGCACATTTGCCAGCATAATGCTTGGATGTGGCATACGAGTGAGACCCTCCTGCTTTGGCCTCTGTTGAACATCACCACATCTTCTCCACTTCCTTATGCCTGGCTGCTTCTGCTCCCAACAACAGTCTTTAGCTGAGGTCCCCATCCGGAGGTTTTTCCATTGGAAAAACTGCAGAGGGTTCCACAGTGCCTGCTCCAGAGTCCCACATCAGGAGAAGAAACTCCTGGCCATACCACAGCCACGTCTGGTCCACACAGTAGCCTATGCAAGCTGTTAATTGACCCCAATTTTATTTATTTATTTTTTCCTTCTTGCTCTAGGTGAAGGCGGACATATTTTCCTCCCGTTCCTTCCCCTGCTTCTGCTCTTTGTCCTGTGAACTTTTTGGGGCCTCTCTTTCCATATCTTCCAAATTGTAAATTATGGGTCTGGTCAGCTGGTCTCTCAACACAATTGTAGACAGGGTGAAAGAGAGCCTTCCTGCCCCAATGGGACACTTGCAGCAGGATACACAATGAATTCCTGGGGACAGTGGAAGATTATGTGTCTGTCCGTATTGTCGGTCGAGGATGTTGAAGATGCATACATAATTGGATTTATGATAACAGGATGACTACTTTTTGGAGTTGGTAGTTACCTGGCAAATTGACAAATTTGAAAAATGTTGAAAAGCTGTTCTGGCCATTGTGAAGCTGCCTGGGGGAATGTGCCATGTTGTCAACACTCAGACTCAAATGCTGTGTGAGCTGAGGCCATAAGCTGGACGCGATTTTTGCTGAGAATCACAGGCATCTTGCGGCTCCTGAATCTCGCTGGTGGGAAGGAATGACTTTGGAGAAGTTAAAAGCTTGGCTCGGCAGTAGTGACCACAAATTTGGCTGTTTGGAGTCGCCATTGAGATGTACCAGTGAGGCTGTACCAGTGAGACTGTAAGGCAGACGGACATTAACTGAGTCAGTCTAACCCAAAACACATGTTGTCATCTGAATCTGGCTCCCCCGTGTCAGCCTTGAAAGGCTGACTATCTCAGATTCTTCTGAATGCTATGTGAACAAGAAAGGACATCAGTGGACCTGTGTCAGAGGTCTACCGAGGCCGGCTAATAAACATTGCACCATCACTTATCATAGACTATGGCTGGGGGGGCTATCTGGAACTGTGTTCACGGACTTACATACAAACGCACACATGCATACACTCACATGCACACCTATAAACACTCCCCTTAACTCACCGCCTTCGCTGGCCTCCCTCATTTTGACACCCCCCCCCACCACCACCACCACCACCACCAAACCAACCCCCCAACCCCAACCCAAGATGAAGTAACCTAGGTTAAATTTAAGGCATCAGGCGGCTACAATGTTCTCTTGGGCAGCCTGTACTGGAAGCCCCACCCACACCCTTCAAGGTTGTAAAGCTGTAACCTGATCTTGTTGTTATTAAACTTTAATCATGAGATGTTGCTACTTTTGAGTTCTAAATTTTTAACCACTTAAAATATCTTTGTTTTCTTTGGAAGAGTGAGAAAATACACCCCTCTCAACTCATTCAATTCAATTCAGTTCAATTTATTTATATAGCACCAAGTCACAACATAAGTCATCTCAGGACACTGAACAGAAACATTTATATATAAACATAAAAGTTCATGCTCAATCCCAATATGAGCTTTCCCGACTAAGCAGTACACTCCTTTAGTGGACCAACCAGTTTACTGGTGATAAGATGGTTTCTGGGGGGCTGTCCTATCCCCCTTTGATTCCTCCCAGGCAGGCAGCCACAGCCAAAGTGGTTCAATACATCAAAGTTTATGCTCACTCATCCAGGTACAAAATCCATCCATCCATCCATTATCTTTACCCGCTTATTCCATTTTGGGTCACGGGGGTCACTGGTGCCCATGTCCAGCAATCACTGTGCGAGGGGCTGGGTACACCCTGGATGGGTCACAAGTCCATCACAGGGCCACATAGAGACAAACAAGCATTCACTCTATCATTCACACCTAGGGACAATTTAGAGTTACCAATCAGCCTAACATGCATGCTTTTGGTCTGTGGGAGGAAACCGGATCACCCGGAGAAAACCCACGCATGCACGGAGAGAACATGCAAACTCCACCCAGAAAGGTCCCTGGACCAGGGTTTGAACCAAGGACCTGCTCGCTGAGAGGCAGCAGCTCTACCAGCTGCGCCACCGTGCTGCCTAGGTACAAAATCCAATAACGGTCAATCAGGTCATCTGGACAGTTGCTTTTTGGTGGAAAGACGTTTCACCCTCTATCCAGAGGGATTCATCAGTCTGGAGTCCCAAGAAAACTGTTTTCCCCACTAAGCAGTACACTCCTTTAGTGGACCAACAAGTTTGATGGTGATAAGATGGTTTCTGGGGGCTGTCCTGTCCCCCGTTGACTCCCCCCAGGTAGGCAACCACAGCCAGCTAAAGTGGTTCAATACATCAAAGTTCATGCTCAGTCATCCAAGTACAAAATCCAATAATGGTCAATCAGGTCATCTGGACAGTTTTTTTTTATGGAAATATGTTTTGCCCTCTATCTGGAGGTCTTCATCAGTCTGAGGAGTCCCAAGTGCACTGTTTTAAGTTTAACTGATGAAGCCCTCTGGATAGAGGGCGAAACTACAAGTGGCCATCTGCTTCGACCGGCTGGGTTTGGTAGGAACAGATACACAATGGCAGGTCTAGAATGACATTTAAACAGAAATAGTATCAAATGTAAAACTATTCAATTTTAACAATTCATTTAAGGAAATGAGGTAAATTTGTCCTGCATTAGTCTATGCTTAAGGCAGCATAACAAGACAACCCTAATTATAAGATATATCAAATAGGAACGTCTTATGCCCAGTCTTAAAACTGGACAATGGGTCAGCCCTACGGACACAAACTGGGTTGGTTCCACAAACGAAACAAACTAATCAAATGAAGGCACAGCTGTTTACTTACACTTCAGTTGGACTAAAATACTTTGCACCTTGTATGGCCTCCTACCTGATTTTAGTCAATACTGACCCTAGACCCTGTGTATACAATTTCGTTCCAACACATGTACCACATGTGGTGTGTATGACAAATAAAGAACCTTGAATCCTTAAAGTTCCATCATATTGTATATGAACTCCTATGTGTCACACACATACACTTTAATGGCATTGGTTACCTAGATAAAGCTTCACACCCTGAGAAGTGACAAGCTTCTGGACTCCAAACTTTGACACTTACCTCATACCACTATATTTTACTCGACTGCAAACGTATGATTTCCTATGCAGAACTGTATAGAAGCACTGTGTGACTTCCTGTCTATCAGAACCACACAAAAACAGGATCCAAAATTTGTGATGAGAAAAAGAAAACTATGACACAGTTCAAATGGAGATAAATATGAATGTATGTTGAAATACTCTTTGAAATTCTGAAACTTTTACTAATTTGCTTTTAAAATGTATGGGAATGTTTTTGTACCCTGTGATGTTTTCTGGTGTGACTTGGTGCTATGTAGATAAACTAAATTGAATTGAAACATTGTATCCACCTTGATCACAGTATCAGAATGACTGAGATATTTGTGTTAGATTTAAATTCAGATATTGATTTGATGACATTTTGGAAACTACTCCTGCATAACGTAGTGCCAGCCTTTGCTTATGGAGAGTGGGTTGCAAAAATATTCTCCCCCATTTGAAAGGCAGGTGGACCCATTGATATACCAGTGGAAATACTGAAATGTCTTGGAGAGACAGCAATGCGGTTCTTGACACAATTATTCAATAGCATTTTGGAAAGTGAAAAATTCCCGAGAGACAGAGAAGTGTGCTGGTGCCCATTATTAAGAACAAGGGT
>NW_023622410.1:0-4794 GCF_014905685.2 Nematolebias whitei | reverse complement strand
ATTTAAGCAGCTGCCAGCCTCCTCTCCAGTGCTGGGACATCTTCTGACAATTGGACCTTCCACGGCCTGATTCATTCTGGTCCTCCTTAGGACTTCTCCCACCACTGGAACTCTTTCCTGTGGATCTTTGATGTCCTGTCTCCAGCAACGACCTCCACCACTCTGTCTGGGTCAACCTCCTACTCTCTCCTGGATTCTCCTCACACCCAGGATCCCACTCTTTGCTCCTCCTCAACCATCTCCTGCAACAATAACAAGTAAGGATCAATTCTTGTCTTATCATCATCATCATCATCTACCAAGAGGATATATATTCACCGTCTCTCCCCTTCCCTTACAGCTGTTCGAGTTTTTATCTCCACCTGTAAATAAATATCACTTACCTTTTTACCTGCCTCGTGTCCTTGCTTCCTTGGTCTGCTACATTGGGGGTCGACGTTGTATAAACCTGATAGTATGTCCCAGCCAATGGACCCCCCAGGCAAGACTGAGGAAGTAAGGGCTCAGTTAGGGCCACAAGGAAACTTTGACAATCTCACTCTAACATTACAGCAGATTATTGCTCAACAGCTAACCACCCAAGACAACCTTCTGGAATTAGGAAGCATGGTGGCTTCACTACAGAAGGGGAGGACATCGCAGCTTCACTCCACCGAACCATTGGCTAAACCTGTTGGAGCTTCCCCCAGAGAACCAGACGTTCGACCTTCTGAGTTTTTTGAAGGTAATACACGAAAGTGTGGGGGCTTTATTCTGCAGTGCGAACTTGCATTTAAAAGAGCCCCAATTACCTACGACTCAGATTTTTCACGCATTACTTACATTGTTAGCGCTCTGAAGAGCGAGGCACTACAATGGGCGCAAGCCTACCTCCGCCGACGCTCCGTCGAAAACTTGACGTATTCCATTTTCTTGAAGGACTTTCTCCAGGTGTTCGATCACCCTCTCCAACAGGAGGAAGCTGCACAGAAATTATTCTCCTTACGTCAAGGGAAAGAGACGGTGGCGAGATTCTCTATCCACTTCCGCATCCTCGCCGAAGAGTCCGGATGGGATGAAAGAGCGCTCTGCAGTGCGTTCATAAGGGCCCTTGACCGCCAGATTAAGGACAAAATGATTACTGGTGAGATCCCTTCCCTCTTAAACGATGTGATTTCTCTAGCTATTCGCATCGATAACCGGGTTCGGGAGAGCTTGCTCGAAGCGGACTTCAACTCCCATGAGCCTTTCGCTTCCAGAAGCCCCGCCTTCACTACTCCCGAACTGATTTCCGAAGAGGAGCCGATGCAGGTCGGAAAGACCCGACTCTCTCAGGAGGAGCGACAGCGACGTCATGAGGCAAAAGCATGTATGTACTGTGGAGGACAAGGTCACACAATTAAGAGATGCAGGTTACGGGTAAAAGCCAACGCCTGCCAGTAAGTAAGGAGATACTGGTGGGCAATACTTCTTTTACTCCTAAAAACTTTACACTACCTGTTATTCTCTGTTTAACCTCTGAAAATCACCCTGTGCAGGCACTAGTCGACTCGGGCGCTGAACAGAGCCTTATCAGCAGGGACCTCGTGGAGGAATTACAGATTCCCACAACAAGGTTGGATCCACCCATATCTGTCACCGCTATCACTGGAAAGAACATCTCGTCTATTTCATATAAGACAGAAAAAATAAATTTTGTGGTCTCAGGAAATCACAGGGAAATGGGTGAGTTCTTTGTGTTTGATTCTCCCACTTCACAACTCATTTTGGGATACCCTTGGTTAAGGATTCACAACCCCCACATTAACTGGGTCGAGAACAGGATTGAACGATGGGGAGAGGAATGTTCATTAAAATGCCTCCGTTCCGCCATTTCTCCCAGTTCTCCTCCTCCAGTGCAGAAAGAGAAGATTGATTTTTCCAAAATCCCCATCCTCTACCATTCCTTAGCACCGGTGTTCAGTAAACAATTAGCCTTATCCTTGCCACGTCACAGACATTATGATTGTGCGATCGATTTACTGGCTGGAGCTCCGCTACCCGCTAGTAGATTGTTTAATATATCTGGTCCTGAGAGAGCCTCCATGACAGAGTATATCGAAGACTCTCTTAAATCTGGCATTATTCGCCCGTCCACGTCTCCACTTGGCGCTGGTTTCTTTTTTGTCGCTAAGAAGGACAAAACCCTTCGTCCATGCATAGACTATCGGGGCCTGAATCAAATAACTATCAAGAATAAATATCCTCTACCTCTCATCGACTCCGTTTACGAACACTTACAAGGTGCTACAATATTCACAAAACTAGACCTCCGTAATGCCTATCACCTAGTCCGTATTCGTAAGGGGGACGAGTGGAAAACTGCTTTCAAGACACCCCTGGGACATTTCGAATATCTGGTCATGCCTTTTGGCTTGACCAACGCTCCAGCAGTTTTTCAGGCCCTTGTCAACGACGTCTTACGTGATTTTCTCCAAGTCTTCGTGTTCGTCTACCTAGATGACATATTAATCTACTCTAAAGACGAGGCACAACACACCCAACACGTCAAAGCAGTCCTCCAAAGATTACTGGAAAATCAACTGTTTGTGAAAGCTGAGAAGTGTGAGTTCCACAAAACCTCAGTCACGTTTTTGGGTTTTATTTTTGAGAGGGGACAAGTGAGGTCTGACCCAGATAAGACACAAGCAGTGGTGGACTGGCCGACACCTACTAATCGGAAACAGTTACAGAGATTCTTGGGGTTTGCCAACTTTTACAGACGCTTCATTAAGAACTACAGCAAGATTGCCATTCCTCTCACCCAACTAACTTCAACCCGCTTAAAATTTTCTTGGACTGATAAGGCTGAACTTGCTTTCTCCAATCTCAAACATCTCTTCTCCACTGCTCCGATCTTATCCCATCCAGATACCTCAAGACAATTCATCGTGGAGGTCGACGCATCTGACTCTGGGGTTGGGGCCGTCCTCTCGCAGAGGTCATCCGACGATGGGAAACTTCACCCGTGTGCCTTCTTCTCCCGTCGCCTCTCGTCCGCCGAAGCCAACTACGACGTGGGTGATCGTGAGTTGTTGGCCATCAAGTTAGCCTTGGAGGAATGGAGGCACTGGTTGGAGGGATCAGAACTCCCCTTCATCATTTGGACGGATCACAAAAACCTGGCCTACCTTCAAGGGGCGAAGAGGCTCAATGCCCGACAGGCCAGGTGGTCCCTGTTCTTTTCCCGCTTCCAGTTCTCCATTACCTATATCCCGGGATCTCGGAACATCAAGCCAGACGCCCTCTCTCGACAATTCTCGTCAACCGAGGATTCCGGAACTCCCGAAGACATCCTCCCGTCCTATTGCAAGGTGGGAGCGGTAACTTGGCCCATCGAGAAGGACATCCTGGAGGCCCAAACTACCGAACCTGATCCTGGTTCGGGTCCCCCTGGACGGCTGTTCGTTCCCTCCTCCATGGTGGGCAAGGTTCTGGAGTGGCTCCACACTGCCCGTTTCTCTTGTCACCCCGGTATACGACGCATGCTCCACCTGACAAGAGCTTCCTTCTGGTGGCCAAACATGCAGAAGGACGTTAAGGAGTTCGTCTCTTCCTGCCCTACCTGCGCCCAAAACAAGAACAACAACCAACCCCCTGCTGGCCTTCTTCTTCCTCTCTCCATCCCCACTCGTCCTTGGTCCCACGTCGCCTTGGATTTCGTCACTGGCCTCCCCGTCTCCAATGGTAACACTGTCGTCTGCACCATTGTTGATCGGTTTTCCAAATCTGCCCATTTCATCCCTCTCCCCAAACTCCCCTCTGCTCTCGAGACCTCACAGATTATCACGGAGCATGTCTTCCGCCTCCATGGCATTCCATCGGACATTGTGTCTGATCGGGGCCCTCAATTCATCTCCCAAGTCTGGAAGGGGTTCTGTGAGGCTTTGGGGGCCACGGTCAGTCTCACCTCGGGATACCACCCCCAATCCAATGGCCAGACGGAGAGATGCAACCAGGATCTGGAGGCTGTCTTGAGGTGTGTGATCGGTTCCAACCCATCATCCTGGAGCCAGCATCTCCCGTGGATTGAGTACGCCCACAACTCACAGACCTCGGCGGCCACTGGACGATCTCCATTTGAGGTGGCTTTGGGATTTTCCCCTCCTCTCTTCCCTTCTCAGGAGGCCGATGTGGGCGTTCCCTCGATACACCTTCACCTCAAGCGCTGTCGTCGGGTCTGGCGACAGACTAGGGCGGCTCTGGCCAGGTCCTCCGAGCAGAACAAACGCTTCGCGGACAGACACCGCTCCGAGGCTCCCAGATATGAGGTTGGTCAGAAGGTTTGGCTTTCGACTCGGGACATCTCATTGAAGGACTTCCCCAAGAAACTCTCTCCTAGGTTTATTGGTCCCTTCCCTATTGTGAGAGTGCTGAACAGGTCGGCGGTGCGGCTTCAACTCCCTCCATCCATGAGGATACACCCGACCTTCCACGTGTCCCAAGTCAAACCCATTGTGTCCAGTCCTCTTCAACCTCCCTCTAGAGCCCCTCCTCCCCCCCGGATGATTGATAACGCGCCTGCGTTCACCGTCAGACGTCTCCTGGATGTGAGACGCAGGGGTCGGGGCGTCCAATACCTGGTAGATTGGGAGGGGTATGGTCCTGAAGATCGCTCCTGGGTCCCTAGGTCTCGCATCCTGGACGCAGGCCTTATCACCTCCTTTTTCAGGGCTCACCCTGAGAAGCGGCTTAGATCGCCGAGAGGCGATCCTTGAGGGGGGGGCACTGTGGGATTCCTGTTTTCCCTCTGTCTGTTTGTGTCTGTTTGTCACT
>NW_023622409.1:0-4794 GCF_014905685.2 Nematolebias whitei | reverse complement strand
GTGCTCTGCCTCCACCTCTCCTGGTGTAACCCAGAGTCTTCTTACTCCTTGGTCCACCTGCATCACCATTAGGAGGTAAATGAAGCTCCAAGAACAACACCTACAGTGTGAGCATGAATCAAAATGAGTTATTATCATACCCTGATGGAATTACAGTCAAGACAAAAACATGGCTGCGGCACAGAAAAACAGCGTCTGACCTGCACTACGTCATCGACGCTGGTGAGGGAGAAGGTGTGTCCTGCCAGGCTGTAAGTTTCTGACTCCAACGCTGAAAGTTTGGCTTGCATCACGTTTTTGTCTCTCGCACTCGTCCACACTGAAACCAACTCATTTCAGCTCCAACAGGGCCAGACAAACCTGGGAGAGCATCTCTATATTCCTGAATAAATCTGACAGAAACATTCAATACTCCAAAAACAGTCCACAAGCAGTACAGTACATTGAAGGATTTGAACAGTGAATGTTTGTAGTTTTTGAGATGAGTGTTTTTCTGGACGGGAAGTGAGCAGGGGATTTAAGTAAACTTTAATGTTTTTGGAGTGAGATATTCAAGTGGGCAGGCGTTACACCATGGAGAAGAACAGAGGGAGTTTTTCTTTCTTGTCTGAGGCAGTGAGCGTCAATCCTGGCAAGTGGAGGAAGCAATTTTATCCACCACAAGGTGCAGTGGCAGAGCCAGGGGGTGGCCAATGGTGGCCTTGGCTGCCATAGATAAATCTTTGGCCACCCCAGTCATTTGAGGAAACTGCTTTCAATCAATATAAAAAATAGAAAGCATAGTTTCTTTAAATGATAGGGGTGGCTGGTATACATAAATATATGGCAGTGGCCATCTTGGATTTTAATGTGTCAACCCAAAATTTTAAACGAAACTTTCTTACTCCTAGATGCAACCACTCACCAAAAAGGAAAAAAGGAAATGTTGTTGGACGGACAGACCAACAGACAGACAGAGTATATATCAAATTCCCCTTTCTCACTCGGCAGCATCTAGTTTTCAGCAGAGCCGTAGAGAGACTGGTTATATACGGTTGCAATTCAGATTCTCCCTTGTTCTGCTGGGGGACTTCAATGATCACGTGGGCAATGACAGTGAGACCTGGAGGGGTGCGGTTGGGAGGAATGGCCCCCCTGATCTGAACCCGAGTGGTGTTCTGTTATTGGACTTCTGTGCTTGTCATGGATTGTCCATAACAAACACCATGTTCAAGCATAAGGGTGTCCATATGTGCTCTCGGCACCAGGACACCCTAAGCCGCAGTTCAATGATCGACTTTATCGTCTCATCTGATCTGCGGCCGCATGTCTTGGACACTCGGGTGAAGAGAGGGGTGGAGCTGCCCACTGACCACTACCTGGTGGTGAGTTGGCTCCGATGGTTGGGGAGGATGTCCGTCAAACCTGGCAGGCCCAAACGTATTGTCAGGGTTTGCTGGAAATGTCTGGCAGTCTCCTGTGAGAAGGAGATTTAACTCCCACCTCTGGGAGAACTTTGAACATGTTCCGGGGGAGGTAGGGGACATCGAATCCGAGTGGGCCATGTTCCGTGCCTCTATTGTCGAGGCGGCTTACCGGAGCTGCGGCTGCAAGGTTGTCTGTGCCTGTCGCGGTGGCAACCCTCGAACCAGGTAGTGGACACCGGCGGTGAGGGAGGCTGTCAGGCTGAAGAAGGAGTCCTATCGGGCCTTTTTGGCCTGTGGGACCCCGGAAGTCGCTGATGGGTACCGGCAGTTCAAGCAACATGCGGCTCAGGTGGTTGCTGAGGCAAAAACTCAGGCATGGGAGGAGTTCGGAGAGGTCATGGAGAATGACTTCCGCACGGCTTCGAGGTGATTCTGGTCCACATCTGGCATCTCGGGGGGGAAAGTGGTACACCACCAACACTGTTTATAGTAGGGGTGGTGTGCTGCTGACCTCAACTCGGGATGTCGTGGGTCGGTGGGCAGAGTACTTCGAAGACCTCTTCAATCCCACCGGCACGTCTTCCACTGAGGAAGCGGAGCCTGGGGACTTTGGGTCAGACTCGCCAATCTCTGGTGCTGAGGTCACCGAGGTGGATAAAAAGCTCCTTGGTGGCAGGGCCCCAGGGGTGGTTGAGAGTCGCCTGGAGTTCCTTAAAGCTCTGGATATTGTAAGGTTGTGTTGGCTTACACGACTCTGCAATATTGTGTGGACATCGGGGGAAGTTCCACTGGATTGGCAGACCGGGGTGGCGGTCCCTCTATTCAAAAAGGGGGACCGTTTAGTGTGTTCCAACTACAGGGGGATCACGCTCTTAAGCCCCCCGGTAAGGTCTATTCGGGAGTTCTGGAGAGGAGGGTCTGTTGGATAGTCGAACCTCGGATTCACGAGGAGCAGTGCAGTTTTCATCCTGGTCGTAGAACAATGGACCAGCTCTACACCCTCAGCAGGGTCCTGGAGTGTGCGTGGGAGTTTGCCCAACCAGTCTATATGTGCTTTGTGGACTTGGAGAAGGCGTTCCACCGCATCCCTCGGGGAACCCTGTGGGAGGTACTCCGGGAGTATGGGGTACCAGGCCCTTTGATACTGGCTGTTAGGTCCCTATATGACCGGTGTCAGAGCTTGGTCCACATTTCCGGCAGTAAGTCGGGCTCGTTTCTGGTGAGAGTTGGACTCTGCCAAGGTTACCCTTTGTCTCCAATTCTGTTCATAACTTTTCAATCAATCAATCAATCAATCACCTTTATTTTACCAGGTAGAGCCCGTTGAGATCGAGATCTCTTTCACAAGGGTGACCTGGTCAAGTGGTCATCAGCACACGTCACAGGGTAATTGACAATAAGCATTTACATTTATCAAAAGAAAAAAGAAACTACTATCACGATAAATAAATGTTAACAGTTTGAAACCATCCGGATAAGACAGACTTCTGTAGACATTAAATGTAGAGCAGACATCAGGTTAAGTATACAGAGTTAAAAGTGAACAAAGACATGTATATTTGATAAGTAGTGTTTTAGAAACATCTGCAATGGTCCATATTTTTGATAACATTATCTGATACGGTTGACATGAAGGATCTAGGCGAGATGAGTGTTGATAGTTTCAAATCTGTCTGTAAGTTGTTCCAGGCTGAGGGGACGGCGAAGCTGAATGCTCTTTTTCCTAGTTCAGTTCTGACCAGAGGAACTGACAGGAGGATTAGGTCATTAGAGCGCAGGGAGTAATGATTGTGTGATGTTTGTATTAGGGAGGTAAGGTATGAAGGGACTAGGTTTAGAAGGGTCTTATAGATAAAGGATATCCAGTGAGTGTATCTGCGAGCGCTGAGAGAAGACCAGCTAGACTTGACGTAAAGTTCACAGTGATGAGTGCGATAACTGGAATCAGTAATGAATCGAAGGGCACCATGATAAACTGAGTCTAAGGACTTTAGGTATTTTGATGCAGCACTTATGTACAGCACGTCACCATAATCTAATATCGGCATGAAAGTTGCAGCTACTAATGTTCTCCTGGCTTTACATGAGAAGCAGGATTTATTTCTGAAGTAGAAGCCTAGCTTCAATTTGAGTTTAGTGGCCATTTTGGAGATGTGGATTTTAAATGACAGTTTATTGTCAATGTTGAAACCTAAATATTTGTAGGTGGAGACCATTTCTATTTGTTTTCCCTCTTGGGTTTCAATTTGAGGTGGGTTCTCTGGTTGCTGCTTTCTGTTGGATAAAACCATGATCTTGCTTTTGTCAGCATTTAGGACCAGTCTAAGTTTTTGCAGACGTGACTGGATAATATTAAAAGCGTCTTGAAGAGAGGTGAAGGCTTGGCTGAGGGAGGATGAACAGCAATAAATGATAGTGTCATCTGCATAATAATGGTGGGAGGCGTTTGACAGATCACTGCATAGATCATTGATATATAAGGAGAAAAGAATGGGACCCAAGACAGAACCCTGTGGCACCCCTTTCACAACATCTAGGAACGTAGAGGAGGATCCGGCTACATGGACAGACTGTGTTCTGTCAGTTAGATAGTTTGTGAACCAGGAGACTGCTAGTTTTGATAGACCAGAGTGTTTCAGGATGTTAAGTCAATAGTCTGTGATCAACTGTATCAAATGCCTTGGATAGGTCTATAAATAGGGCAACACAGTATTGTTTGCTGTCCAGGGCATGTATGATGTCATTTAATACTTTGAGAACTATAGTTACGGTACTGTGCTGTTTTCTGAATCCTGACTGGAATTGTGATAAAATATTATTTGATTGTAGAAAAACAGTTAGCTGATCACAGACAAGTCTTTCGAACAGTTTAGCAAGAATACATAATTTAGAAATTGGTCTGTAGTTGTTGACATTAGTTGGTTCACCCCCTTTTAGCAGAGGGAGAACATGAGCCGATTTCCAGATTTTGGGTATTGTATTTGTATTTAGACTGAGATTGAAAATACATGAAAGTGGTTCAGCAATGAAATCTGCAGCAAGTTTTAGGAAAAGTGGTTCTATGTTGTCAGGTCCTGCTGCTTTGCGTGTGTCAAGAGTTTTTAGAGCATTTAGAACCTCACTGGGAGATATTGATACAGCAATACAGATATTGATGGACAGCATTTCTAGGTACAGCCAAGGTGTTTAGGGTATCAGTTTTGGTGGCCTTAGGATCGTGTCTCTGCTTTGTGCAGATGATGTGATCCTAATGGCTTCATCATGTTGTGATCTACAGCTTTCGCTGGAGCGGTTCGCAGCCGAGTGTGACGCAGCTGGGATGAAGATCAGTTCCTCCAAATCCGAGGCCATGGTCTTGAGCCGGAAAAGGGTAGAGTGCCCTCTCCGA
>NW_023622408.1:0-4795 GCF_014905685.2 Nematolebias whitei | reverse complement strand
TACCCAGAAGCCACCCTGACTCTTGTGTTTCAAGCCTGCCTCAGATACCCAGATAAAGAGTATACAGTTTTTTTTAAAACTACAGCCGCTAACCCTAACCCTAAAAAACGCAGCATATGTGATAGAAGCACAGCAGCAGTGTTTGTTTTGCCATTTTTACACGAACCTGGTAATAAGGCATGTCTGTACATTAAACAAACAAGAATAATTATTAATCCATGTTTATTTTCAAATCAACACTTTAACGTTCACTTGTATCTAAGGAAGGCTGGGGAGGTAAAAAAAAGATTAAGGGGTGGAATTAGGATAAGTTACAGCTCATGAGGTACTCCATCAGAGCATCTCTGACACCTCGGCCCTGCTCTCCATCTTGCGGGACAGCGACCAGGACGGGCTGTGCGGCTGGTTCTGCTTCAAGTTCATCGAGGTCATCCATTTTGGTTGTGTGTTGTTTTCCAGCTCTTCTTCTAATACATGTTAGTGGTGCTTAGAAAAGAGCTTAATGTAGCACTACCACCACCAGCTGGTAAGGTGCGTTGATATTAATAATCCGCCCACTAGAGGTGAACAATCCGCCCACTAAACGGGAACTATAGGCAAAGTGGAGACACAAAAATAGAGGTCCCACCAGAACCGGACACAACAGGCTACAACAAGAACCAGACCTGTGGATACCAGGCTTAACAGGTCTTTGAGGGCCAGAATTGTTGCTGATTGGCAGGTGTTCAAATACTTAACCAACAAAGTCCATGCTCAATGTTCAAATACTTATTTGCAGCAGTAACACACAAATAAATTATTTAATAAATCATACATTGTGATTTTCTGACATTTTTTTAGATTATGTTTCTCACAGTGGACATGCACCTAAGATGAACATTTTAGACCCCTCCATGATTTCTAAGTGGGAGAACTTGCAAAGTCGCAGGGTGTTCAAATTAGAGATGCACCGATCCACTTTTTTTTACTTCCGATCCGATCAAGATACCTAAATCTGAATATCGGCCGATACAGATCCAGTTCAGATATCACGATCATCGTTGATTTTATATGAAGCTGTAATAATCTCCTCTCAAGTACAATTTGTACAAATATATGCATGCATGTCCAAAAAGGCAACTTGAGGTAAGTTTTATTAATGTTGGATAAGTTTTAAAGTTAGAATTAAATTCTGCTAACACAAAACATGTTTATTTTTATTCATAGCTTTAAAGTGGCAGATATAAGATTTTTTTTCTTCTTTCTGCACTCTTTTCATTCAATATTTTCTTTTTGATGATTTTTTAAATTTAGTTTCTTTTAAATGAATGAATAAATGAATTAAATTAAATGTTAAATGGCTTCAAACATCTAAGTTCAAGGCATAGACCAACAGACATGTTCCTGTTTTTAGTATTTTACATCACTTTATAATGTAGCTGTCTTTAGTTTTTAATATATATAATTTTCAAATCATGTTTTTTATGATCGTCTACTGTTGTACTGATAAATATCTTCTAGAGGGTAAACTATATCTTGGATGCAAATATCAAACTGAAATCCTTCGTTTTCTAAAAATGATAGGAGTTGGACATTAATTATGAAGTTTATCAACTTCTCTGTAAACATTAGAGCTCCATGGTTTCAGCGATGTCTTCTTCTTGTTCAATCCGAAGCAAGCAACCTGATTTGGGGCAGCCGCACTCAGTCTGTCCCTCCTCAGAGACGGGCAGAATGCGGGGCAGATTGGACGCGGCTGGCCTAGATTGAGTCACCTCTTTCTGATTCAGCGAGAGCAGCGCCTCGCTGAAGCCACGGAGCTCGAATGTCCAACGTAAAACTAACTTTACCGCGGTTTAATGTGGCGCTATGGCTCTGCAGACATTGTACGTTGCTGTCTTGTTTTGTGGCGTTTTTAATGTAAAATACTTCCACACAGTGGACATGTTTAGATGAAAAGTTGGTTAGCTGTTAGCCACAGTGCTGCTAACTCAACCCTCACGTTGTAGCTGGCTGCAAACTATGAACTGGATTTCCTGAATGTGAGGCGAGTCTTATTACTCTGGATTCATGAGACAAGCCGCCGTTCATGAAATCCATTCCATAGTTTGAAGCCAAAGTGCAGCGCAACCACAGACATGCATCATGGATCGGAAATATTGGCACGTGGATCGGAAAAATCCGATACGTAAATTATGCTGGTATCGGAGGCCGATACAGATACTGGATTGGATCAGCCCCATCCCTAGTTCAAATACTTATATTCCTCGTTGTATATCACGAGGCTGAAATCTGCACTCGGCAAACAGCAGCTCCTGAGGACAATGGAATGGTACAGCAAAATACGAGGAGCAATGGTTAAGAAGAAACAATATGACCGAAAACAGAAGAGAGGGAAGCAGGCAGGCGGTTGGCCCAGCTTAAGGCTAGAAGGCCACCAATTCCTACTCTCTTTCTGGCCAATGTTCGCTCACTGGATAACAAAATGGACTTGTTACATTTGAGGATGAGTGTTTCAACAGAGATAAAGAACTGTGCTGTTCTTTGCCTAACGGAAACATGGCTTGACAACAACATGCCAGACACAACTTTCCAGATCAATGGTCTTCAGTTATTCTGAGTGGACCATGATCATCGGTCAGGTAAAACACGGGGGGAAGGAGGGGGGGGACGGACTCTGTATGTTCGCGAGTGAGGATTGGTGTACGAACTGTGGGCTGGTAAAAAGCTACTGCTCTGAGGCAATAGAATTTATTACCGTTAAATGTCGGCCATACTATATACCACGGGAGTTTGCTGCAGTGTTTGTCACCATTGTTTACATCCCGCTGGGTGCTAATGCTAACAAAGCATCAAAGGAGCTGTATGACACCATTAGCTCACTGCAAATAAAGCACCCGGTGTTCTACGTGGTTGTGGGGGACTTTAACCACGTGAAACTGCCGGACACTCTGCCCAGTTTTTACCAGCATGTCACTTTTCCTACACTGGGAGACAACACTCTGGACTGTGAGTACACTAACATTCGCAGTGCGTACAGAGCTCTTTTTTGTCCCCACCTTGGCTTCTCCGACCACATCTCAATCCTGCTGACGCCAGCATATCTTCTGCTGATGAGAAGGATTAAGCCAATGAAGAGTTGTGTCTACGTATGAGGGAGAGGTGGACCTGGAAGAATAAACCTCTTCTGTTCTTGGCTTCATCTCCAAGTGCGCTGATGATGTCATCACCACCAGGACAGTAACCTGTTATCCGAATCAGAAACCCTGGCTGAATGCTGAGGTGAGACCTCTGCTGAAAGCTAGGGACACTGCATTCAGGACATCAGTACTCCGAGAGGCGAGGAAAAGACTGACTGCAGGCACTGCAAGGGCCAAAACCACATATGCCCAGAAAATTCCAGGTCACTTCATCACCAACGACCCCCGGCGCATGTGGAAAGGCATCAAGTGCATTACGAACTACATCTGGATGCACAATACCCAAGGGACCCCTCATTACCAGATGCACTCAATAAGTTCTATGCTTGCTTTGAAGATCCTAACACCCCCCCCCCCCCCCCCCCAGCACCAGACTTATACCACCACCCGGTGACATGCCCCTCTGTGTGACCAGAGCAGTTGTGAAGAAGACTCTCCAGGGAATCAATCATGTAAGGCTGCAGGTCCCGACAACATCCCAGGGTGGGTACTGAAGGACTGTGCCTTCCAGCTGTCTGAGGTGATGGCGGACATTATCAACACCTCACTGTCAATGGCAGTTGTCTCCATCTGCTTTAAGTCCACCATTATTGTCCCTGTATCCAAGTGCTCCACGGTGACAGGCCTGAATGACTACCAACCTATAGCCTTAACATGGGTAGTCATGAAGTGCTTCAAGAGGCTGGTAATGACCCACATCAAGGACTCCATCGACATCACTGTGGACCCACATCAGTATGCCTACAGAAGGAACCACTCCACTGCTGACATCATCTCATCGGTGGTCCACACAGCCCTCACCCACCTGGAGAGCAGAAGTCCTTACATCCGTCAGCTATTTCTGGATTTCTCTCAGCCTTTAACACCATCATCCCACAGACCCTGGTACAGAAACTCTCTTTCTTGGACTGAGTCCCACACTGGGGAACTGGATTCTGGACTTCCTGACCAACAGACCTCAGACTGTCAGGATCCACAACACCGTCTCCTCCTCCATCATCCTCAGAACTAGCTCACCCCAGGGCTGCGTGCTGAGTCACCTCCTGTTCACTCTGCTGACATATGACTGCTCGGCTAGACACCCCAGCTGCCATATAGTGAAGTTTGCCGACGACAGCAGTAGTGGGATGCATCAGGAACAACGATGAGTCTAAATACAGAGAGGAGGTGGAACACCTGGTGCAGTGGTGCAGAGACAAAAATCTCTGCATCGATGTGAAGAAGACCAAGGAGATGGTGGTGGATTTCAGAAGGGACAAGGATCCTTATCATTTCCCTACACCTTGGAGGAACAGCTGTGGAGGTGGTTTCCTGCTAAAGTTACTTGGGGGTGCATATATCCAGTGACCTCAACTGGACAGCCAACACTTCCTGTCTGGTCAAGAAGGCCCACCAACATCTTTACTTGCTCAGGAAGCTGAAGAGAGCTGGACTTGGGAGCTCTGTCCTGAGGAGCTTCTATCGCTGTGTGGTGGAAAGCATATGGCTGAGGAGCGAGCATTCAGAGCAAGACCACCAGGCTCAGAAACAGTTTCTTCCTTGAAGCTGTCAGACTGCTGAACTCGAGCTGCACTGAATTCAGCTTCACCTTACTTTTTATTATATATATATATATA